>NW_027070340.1:0-149832 GCF_002906115.3 Quercus suber
AAGGAAACTTTCCTTTTTTTTTTACAACAATAAAAGTCCTGCTTATAATAATACCTATCCAAAAAAAAAAAAAAAATTAAAATTAATACCATTTCACATCCCCAACTTGAAATATTCGAGAACAATATGTCACTTTATCCAGTGATGAAAAGTTTTCAATCTTCCAAGCCATAGTACGGTTAAGGGGGTCTTTTATCATAGTAAGAACCTCCCGCTTGGCATTGCGTTCATGAACAAAAAGCTCAGCACCAAATACGCAACAATCATTGACAAGATATCCTTGAGAAAGATAATCGAAACATTTAAGGGATAGAAATTTGTGAAAGCCCCATTCAGTCTTGATATCATGGAATCTTCTAATTACCCCATCGACATCTACACACACAAAAAAAGATGTGTTAGATTAATTTTTGAGAGAATTTAAAATTTAACATGGTATCAAAATAAAAAGTCCCAAATTTAAATTTTTCCTGTAACCTCCTCACATTCTATTTAAATTTTCACGTGTTGAGTCTCTACTCAATAGTAGCTCAGGTGTCTAACACGTGAATAAATTTGTCATCTCCTAATAGTTTAAGTTTTTGAGAAAATTGGTAATTTAACAATTTATACCAAAATACAATCATAAAAGATGAGTACGCATGTTTATGATTGTATTTTGGTATAAATTGGTATAAGTTGTTAAATTACCAATTTTCTCTAAAACTTAAACTATTAGGAGATGGTAAATTTATTTACGTGTTGGATATATATATATAAACTATGAGAAAGCAAACCTTGAATGGTCAAGAATTTGTCTTGTATTTGATCGAACAGGAACAATTTGAAGCTGACATAAATTTCCCAGCCAAGTGTGTACTTTTCGGTGTCAACAATTGCCAAGTAAATTGAGATGTGACCGCTTCCATTCATATTCTCGTTTCCTTTTGGATAAATAGACAACCTCCTGCAAAATAAAACTGACTATATTAGAAGTAAACATTTATGTTTGAATAGAAAAAATAAGAATTAGAATAATATTAGAGCCCACCATTTGTGTCCACTAACTTCAAAAACACCAGAGTCATACTTTTCCACCCCAGTATCACATAGTAAAGAGTATGACTGTATTTTAAGTAAGTAATGCGCTGGACGAAAATGTCTTTTTGTTCTTTTGATTGCTGCAAAGCCTGCAATACATTAGGAATATTTAAATACACTGTCTTATAACAATTGGGCAATGAGATATGGGTCAAGTTCGGCAACAATTTCAATCAAGCAGTGCTAAAGCATAATCATCATAGGTCAAAGAAATATTTAACAAAATAAATTAAGGCCAATGAAAATTAAAAAATGAATAAACCATATGTAATGATTGATGATACAGCATATTTCCTTTGTATCACCCATCATGACATGTTATTGTTTTCATCCTAAATTGGAACGTGTGGCTTTTCAAATATCATATTTTTCAAGATTTAATTGAATTTTTACAAATAAACAAAGTAAGTTAAATATATAGATCTTCTCAAAAAAAGAAGAAGTTAAATATATTGATGACTTTGTTTTTTGAAAGGAATAAATTGATGAATTAAGCTCATCCAAAGGCACACTTTGTATTTTCATTATTGCACTTAATTCATATTCTCAGCGCCAGCAAGACTCCTATCAAATTGTCCATAAAATTAATCACATAGATAAGAAAGCGATCTTACTATTGATCATGAATTGTAAACATAAAAGAAAAAATTAAGAAAAAAAATGATAAAAGTTTTATAATCACAAAATCAATTACTGAAGACATATTACATCCAGGGGCAGCACCAAGTGTAGTTCAGAGTGGTCACATGACCACCTTGACTTTAATATGTTTTTAATGTACCTTTAAAATTAATATGGGTTGTTGACCACCCTAAAAAAAATTGACCACCTTAAAAAAAAAAAAGCTTAAATACCTTAAATAACAATTTGAGTCCATTAAAATTAAATTCTTCCTCTTCAAAAAATTGCAAGAAATATTATGTTCGCAACATTTTCGTAACAAATCTTAAGTAGTAGGTTGTTACTGATAGACAAAAAAAAAAATTCAGTGGTATGTTCAAATTAAAATTAGTAAAAACTTACCATCTAAACTTTGTTGTGTAAGTTTTGCAAAAATATTGTGGACGTAGTACTTATCAAAAATTGTCCAAACAAACAAATTAGCCTAAAGGCCCAAATTAAATGTTTAATTGTGATTTTTTTTTAATTGTGTTTTCAAATGGCATATTTTAAGATTGCCATTTTTTTATTTAAAAATGCACACTTTTCAAGTAGTTAGTCTATTAGTACTTGATTTAGTCTTTAGCCAAATTTGTTGGATTTATGTGATATATTTTTTCAAAAAGATAATACATTTTGTTTATATTGTTACTTGTTTAGGCAATATGTTGGTAATTAAATGAGAGATTAGTATTTTAATAATTATTTAATCGTGTACATTGAAATAGATGTAGCTAATAATATTGATAGTGAAGTTATCATATCATATAATAATTTCAAAATATGAAAACTTCTGAAGAAAATTTTAAAACTTTATGTATTTGGGCTTTTTTTCTTTTTCTTTTTCTTTTTCTTTTTTGATGTTAACATATTCAAATTTTATTTTTATTAATTTAAGTTTTTTAATGACCACTCTAAAAAAAAATTCCTAGAGCAGCCACTTATTACATCTCTAACATTTTAAATTATTTATTTTTTTGTCCTCTTAGTCTATCCATGTTTGTAAAATATAGACATTATTTGTAATGTTGTTCTAATAACGTTATTTGTATTTTTTGAAAATACTTGTGAGTAAAAAAGTGTGTGGAAATACATATAATATTGTTTAAAAAGTGAAAACATGTGTTTAAACACATATACCAAACAAGCCCTAAGTTTTTTGGACTTTAAAATTATACATATAATATGTTATTAAATAGTAAATAACATTCATCAATCAAAATGAAATTTGACATGTTTGTTAATAATAAAGAAAACTTATAATTTTTATTTTTTTTTATTTTTATTTTTTTTTTGAGAAACAAGAAAACTTGTAATCTAATGGTGATAATTTAAAATATTAATATTAAATAATATAGCATTAAGGAAGAGTCATACCAAATATAAATATTTATATTTATATGCGGTGCAATACATATATACAAAATATTTATTAAATCAAATTGAACCGTTTTCATTAATAAGCCCATGTTAACTCCACATATTAAAGAAAATTAGGGGGATGGAAATCTTGATTAATAATTGTACAAGCATAGACATACTCTACAAAGAAAATGTATCGAATGTAGATCCCATTTGTTTTAGCAAAAACAAACAAACAAAAAAACAAAACAAAAAAAAAGGGAAAAGGAAAATTTTTCCTCATTTTTGGACATTTGAGATGGTTGAGAATTTCGGTTGAGAAACTTGATTAAACAAAAATAATTTTTTGGTGATCAAGAAACACACTATCTTTAAGGTTGATAATGCTGAAAATGTTTTACATGCCAAAAGGGGCTTAAAACGTTTTCAGCCTTAGGAGAATAGAACTTCCTTTCTCATGAATCTAAAACCCCCCTTATATCTTAAGAGAACATCTTGAAATCTTCAAAATGACCAAAACACCATGAAAGCATCTAAATTGAGAAATACTTCAAAAATTTGTAAATAATCAATATACCCCTAAAAACTTGAAAATGACTGAAATATCTTCTAAACCTTTAAAATAATTTCTTTTTAAAAATACCCCATAATAACCTCCAAAATGATAGAAATGGCCTCAAAATTTCTAAGATGACCAAAATATACTAAAAACCTTGCATAAAACATTTATAATGATTGAAATGCACACAAAACCTCTATAATGACCAAAATACCTTAGAAAAACTTCTAAAGTAACAAAAATACTCTCAAAACGTTCCCAATGTTTTCAAAATGACCAAAATACCCTTAAATGCTCACCTAAAACCTTTATAATGATCAAAATGCTCTCATAAGTTCTAAAATAGCCAAAATTCCACGGAAATATCTAATGTGATAAAAATACCCTCAAAATTTTAAAGACCAAAATATCTTAAAAACTTCTGCTATTATTGAAATGTCCTTAAAACCACCAACTAAAAAATATTGAAATGATGTAAATAGTAGCTCTTCAAAGCATTCAAATAACCATGATATGCCTCAAAATTATGGGCAAACGCCTTTAAAAGTTTTAAATTTTCCCAAAAAAAAATTTCAAATATTTTTTTTCCCGTTCTTTCTTTATTGGGAAAAAAAAGGTCGATAGTAGTTTCTTTTTAGTTGTTAGTTTTTCTTAATTTTTTTATTTTTTTATTTTTTTTTTGTAGCACACTTATTGTGCTTATTATTTTAATTTGCAATAATTTTATTTTGATTGTGTTTGTGTTTAGGTTGATTTTTATTCTACAGTAAACATTTTAAATTAATGTATAAAAATCTAGGAAAAATTTGATGTCGAAATAAACGAAGAGTTGTAGTTGAGATATCATTCCCTCTTCTTTTTTTTTTCTCAAGAGCAAGATTTGAAATAATATCCATTTGTTTGATGTGTTTGCATGGGGTTTAGAGAGTATGAAAAGCTTGATATTCCTTTATTATGAATATTTAAATTAAATAAATAAATAAGAAACAAAAATAATAGAGTAAACTAATAATCTTGGAAAGGGAAAGAGAACATATTAAGGTTATCGCTGAGCTTGGTTTCCTCCATGACTTCAAATTTTGGTGTTTACTGTCTAGAAATCACTTTCTTGAAAACTACAACCTAATTTGCATTATTTATAGGGTAATCAATAGGAATGTCCTCCACAACAATGCCATGGCACTTTACACACGAAACCATACGTGCGAATGTGATTCGTTCAAAGGAAAGAATAGACAAGGAATCAAGATGCAAAGAAAAAGAAGGATTGATGCCTATTTTGATTGGGTAGAAGAGGAGAATTGGAGAACTAGGTTTCCTTTTGGAATCAATGTACGAAGAAACCATGATAAAGACTTTTAGTAGTTTTTTCTTTTCCTCTTAGTAGGAGTTTTCTCTCTCACCTAGGGTGAGTTTTCTTAATGCTTTGCGTGGTTCTCTTTTTTCATTTTTTTCACTTTTCTTATTCATTTCACACTACTGCTTGCTAAGCCGTGGTACCCAACAAACTTTTTCTCCTTTCTTTTTCTTTACACACCGCTACTTGTTAAGCCGTAGTACCCTACAAACCTTTTTCTAGTTTTGATCCTTGGCTATTTCGACACTCACATGGACTCAGATTTCATTGAACGCTTGCACCACATAACCTTAACGGAGGATGAAGGGGAAGTTCTCACGGTTTGATCCACTCAGAGAGAAAAAATCCTAGAAGAATGCTCACTCAGTTTGATAGGAAGATTTCTCACATCTAGACCCTACAACCAAAGAGCGGCCAAATCACTACTAAGGTCGGTTTGGAAGTTTGGGAATGACCTGCGAATTGTGGACGTAGGGGATAGACTTTTCCAGTTCAAATTCACCATGTAAAGCCAGTTGAAGTGGGTCTTAAAGAATGGGCCATGGAGTTTTGATAATCAAATACTAGTACTTCGACGATGGGAAAGAGGCATGACAGCAAGGTCAGCTACCTTCACACACATCTCTTTCTGGGTTCAAGTGTGGGGGTTACCTTTTGATTTAATCCATGAAGAGGCAGGTTGGGACATAGCGAAAGGGCTAGGGAAGGTGATTGAGGTAGATAGTAAAGCTTTGGACTCAGAACAAGCTCGCTTCATCCGTATTCGCCTAGAAATACCCCTAGATAAACCCCTCCACAGAGGTAGTTATGTGGCAGACCCTGAAGGAGAACAGGTAAGAATTGGTTTCAAATATGAAAGACTGGTGGGTTTATGCTTCCAGTGTGAAAAGCTTGGCCATAAGATGAAAGAATGCTCACGACCAAGGGATGCATCCCTGGTTGAAAATCCATATGGAGAATGGCTAAAAGCAAGTTTTCGACGGAAAGACGATAACCAAAACAGGAGACCCCCACAGCACCAAAGGATGAATCCAAAGATAGGTAGGTCAAAGAAATATTTAAAAAAATAAATTAAGGGCAATGAAACTTAAAAAATCATTAAATAACATGTCATGATTGATGATACAACATATTTCCTTCGTATCACCCATCAATAAACAAACTAAGTTTTATTATTATTATTATTATTATTATTATTATTATTATTATTATTATTATATGAAAGGAATAAATTGATGAATTAAGTTCATCCAAAGGCACACTTTGTCTTTTCATTATTGCACTTAATTCATAGTCTCAACGCCACCAAGACTCCTATCAAATTGTCCAGAAAATTAATCTCATAGATTTGAAAGCGATTTTACTATTGAGCATGAATTGTAAACAAATACCTTCTCCAATTTTGGACATTTGAGGCGGTTGAGAAACTTGATGTCCAAACAAACAAAGAGCTATAGTTGAGATATCATTCCCTTTTTTTTTTTTTTTTTCTCAAGAGCAAGATTTGAAATAATATCCATTGTTTGATGTGTTTGCACGAGGTTTAGGGAGTATGAAAATCTTGATATTCTTTTATTATGAATATTCAAATTAAATAAATAAATAAGAAACAAAAATAACAGAGTAAACTAATAATCTTGGAAAGGGAAAGAGAACATACTAAGGCCATCGATGAGCTTGGCTACCTCCATGACTTCAGATTTTGGTGTTGACTATCTAGAAATCACTTTCTTGAAAACTACAACCTAATTTGCATTATTTATAGGGTAATCAATAGGAAAGTCCTCCACAACAATGCCATGACACTTTACACACGTAACCGTACATATGAATGTGATTGGTTCGAAGGAAAGAATAGACAAGGAATCAAGATGCAAGAAAAAAGAAGGATTGATGCCTATTTTGATTGGGTAGAAGAGGAGAATTGCAGAACTAGATTTCCTTTTGAGATTAAAGTACAAAGGAACCATGATAAAGACTTTAGTAAAAAGTAAACAACAACAAGAAAAAGTAAAGGAAAAAAAAAAAAAAAAAAAATGAATGAAGCCTTATTAAAGCTAAGGCAACCACCCCCATGACGTTTTTATGTAAAATGGCAAATTTAATTTCATTTATACTATATGAGTGGATCACAATATGAAAATTGCATATTGAATTATTATTTTTATTAAAATAAGTAAATAAATGTTTTAAGCATATATTATTATAAGAGCATTCTTATTGTGTTATGCAAAATAAATATAAATTCATTTTAGATGATGAATAATCATTCATTATGCACCGCTCTTCAAGTTTTTACATATTGCTACAATATAGATGATAATCATGATATTATACAACAACATATATATGATTTCTTCTATGTTTTTTACTCTCTCTCTCTCTCTCTCTCTCTCTCTCTCTCTCTCGTCAAATTACATTTATCACTGTTGTAGGATCATTGTTGTCATCGATCCTAGTGTTGGTGGGGTCAGTCATCATCATCCATTCTCGCACTCTCCCTCCTCCATCCTTTTCCTTATTTCATAGGCTCTACCTCTTAGATTTGGATTGTTGTGATAGTTGTCATGGTTGAGGTGGGTCATTGATGCTAATGTTGTTGGGTTTCGTTTTAGGTTTTGGTTCCAACAATTTTGGTATTTGTCGTGGCTAGAGAGGATAGTTAGTGTCAGTGTGGGTTTTTGCTAGGTCAAAGGTGGATTTGTTTTTGGATTTTGGGGCAATGGTGGGTTTGGCCGTGAGATTATGATGTTTTTTGGGTTCAATTATTATTTTTTTGTGTGAGTATAAAATATATTATTTTAATTGGATGAACTATAAAATAAAGAATAAAATGTATGATGTTTTGTTATAGCAGCTATATAAAATAGATAAAACGATATTTTTTGTTTTTTGTTTTTTTCGAGAATCAACGTAGTACCTTTTATTCAATGAATACTATCAAAGTTTGCAAAAACAAAAGAATGAAACTATGGTGGAACATCCTCCAACCACGCATTATAATCTGAAACATTTAAAGCAAAATGAGCTAAAACATGGGCAACCATATTACCCTCTCTCTTAATATGAGAATAGTGTAATTTACTAAAACATCTAGTCATAACAACACCAAACTATACCCTTTTTTTACATTTATCATCTTGAACTTTCATAATCCACGATTACTATCTTAAACTATAATTTATATTTCACTCTGCACCCTACCATCAATTGGGTTGTTAACTTGGATGGAAAAAGTATGTCACATGCAACTCACATGACCTTTGCATTGACACCACATAGAAAGACCGAATTAACCCATTTCAATCTATTAAATTGTATGAATCCAATGTAGTCTTATTCAGTTAAATTACTTATATAGAAAATTTAACGGATGTTCTAAGAGAATTTATTTAGAAAATATTTTTAGAAACTTTTTATAAGAAAAGAGAAAAAGTAACTTATTTTTTAACAACTTTTAATATTTTCCATAAAAACTATATCAAAACTTTCATAAAATAGTGCATTAACAAATGTACTAAAGACATCCATTAATAAGACCCTTACATAGTTCTAGAACATATCTTAATAGATTAGTTGCTAACAACCACACCAATCTATGCAATGTCTACACTCAGTTTCCCAAAAAAGCATAAGAAAAAAAATGTGCTTTGCTCAAAAGTTGGTGGCAACTTCTCTACTTTTTTCCTTGTTCCTACCTTGTACTTCTTCCTTCTTTTTCGTGCTTATTTATTCAGATGGGAAAAAAAATTAAAATAATAAATTGTATACAAAATGGCCCAATGGGCCTAAACTGTGTAAGTTGGTTTTTTTTCCACGAAACCTCACAAAGTAAAAGCATGGACAGCGGATCCAAGATATTAGCCGCGTTAAAACATGGCCAGCAGAACGACCCAAGATATTAGCCGCGTTAAAACATGGCCAGCAGAACGACGTCGTCGTTAGCTGATTTGATAAGCCGGCATGAACGACCCACACATAGACATGGCAAAACGGCCGGGTCGGGTCGGGTTCGGGTCGGGTCAATCGGGTTGCAGGTCGGGTCGGGTCGAGTTGACCCGTATTTTTCAAACAATTTTTTTTTTTCAATTACAAAAAGACTAATATCAAACTAAAAAGACTAAGTAAGAAGAGCAACTCACATTGAGAGTGCAAAAGATCTAGATTTATGTTCAACTTCAAACAGAAGCAAAACAACTACATCTTGATTTAATGCATGGAACTTAAGCTGTTAAGCACATATTTTTTCATATACAACTTACAAGCCTTCCACCGCCTTTGTCATCAAGTAACCAACTCAAAATTTCTGACAAGCATCTTTCTTTTTTCTTTTCTTTTTTTTTCTTTTTTTGATACCAAAAACAGGGAGTACAAAACAAATGACATTAAGAGTTCATATACAAAGCTGGATTCAACCAACACTGTTTCAAAGGCAGTAGAGTTGCCTGCTTAGCTACAATACTTATATGATTAACTAGCAAAGAGGGCACTAAGATCATTTTGTAGAGTAAGCCAACTTGAGCAAGAAAGTTAAGGTTAGCAAGCCTATTAGAATCCTACCAATCTCAAGCTCTCTTGCTGTTAAGGGTTGTAAAAAGTCCTCCACAATCACTTAAAAACAAAATTCTTTGGAAGTTATAAACAGTTGCAGTGAGACTAGCTTCCACCACAGCTTCCAAAAGGCACCTTGTTGCAGTCCTAGCTAAACAAAAAAAGTTAGATAACTTAGAAAGATAAACTAAACAAAAAAAGATTTAAAAATAAACATAACATATTAAGTAAAGAAGAATTACACCTCAATTTTAATCTACTCAACGTTGGTAGCAGATTCAGCACTGCAAATATTCATACTTGCAAATTGTAGCTCAAGTTGGCCAATTTCGTTAGCATCTTCATCTACAATACAATATTTTAATATAACTTAATGTACCATGAAAGCAAATCAATAAAGAATTAAAATTGTATAATTATGACTATAAAAAAAATTAAATTACCTTCAAATCCATATAGCCAACTTTTAGTACATAATGTAGCTTCCACATTATCAGGTAAAAGACGTGATCAATACGGAGTAAGAATTTTTTTCCCAATGCTAAAACTTGATTCAGAAGCAACAGTGGTTATCGGAATGCTCATGAGATCCCGTGCCATTAAAGAGAGCTCTGGAAACCGATTGTTATGCTGTTTCTACCAAGAGAGAACTTCCAACTTTGAATTTTCCTTTTTGTCAAGTCTAGGCTCTTCTAAATACAAGTCCAACTGAGATTTTTTTGTTTTGCTACCACGACCACTTTCATAATGATCAAATTCCTAATCATTAAAAAAAAATTGCAATGAAAAATAATACCACACAATATTACAATCTTTATTATTAAAAAAACATAACACAACATATACCAAACACAAAACAATTCACTTACATCATCTTCCTTATCTTCATCATCATCAGGATCATCCACAGCACCACTAGTATGACTAGAACTCCCAACACAAGATGAAACATTTTTAGTGGCCATAGGCTTGGGGCGTTCATATTCTGAAAAAAGCTTATATAATGTAGTCTCAATGCTCTCCACCTTCATTTCAGCAATGTGCTCAATTGGCTCTATTTTCAAATAAAGTCCACGTAATCCAACTTATACCTTGGATCAAGAACAATGGCACAAGCTAGCACCACACTATAACAATCCCAATATTTGTCAAATTTAACTTTCATCTGTCCTGCCATATTACTGATAAATGAATCTTGGCTCTCCATTTCTTCAAGTAAGAGCAATTCAATTCGAGACACTCCTTGAAAATATAGATTTGCTATAGGGTAATCAGTTCCAGAAAAAAGAGTTGTAATGTCATTGAAAGGTTTCAAAAACCGAGTTATCCTTTCAACTCTATTCCATTCATCCCTTGATGGACAATGCTTGAAATTAGCATCTTCCTCTGCTAAACGGTTCAACACAGAACGATATCTCATAGCACTGTCAATCATGTCATATGTTGCATTCCATCTTGTACACACATCTAAACGTAAACCCTTTGTTCTCTTCATACCAACTATCCTGGCACATTCATCAAATCTGCACATTCTACTCTCTGATCCTTTAAGATATTTCATAGTTTCTCGGATCTTAATCACCGAGTCATTTATTACTTTCAATCCTTCTTGAACAATAAGATTCAATATATGAGCACCACAACGCACATGGAAAAAGATACCATCACATAACAATAAACCCCCCTCATTAAGCTTTTGCTTTATGAAATCTTGGCAATTATCATTATTAGATGCATTATCTAAAGTAATGGAAAATATTTTCTTCTCAATACCTCATTCTTCCAAGAAACTTAAAATTTTCTCCGATAAAAGAGTTCCCGTGTGTGGAGGTGGCATATGACAAAAATTCAAGATGATGTTTTTTAATTTCCAATTCTCATCCACATAATGTGCCGTAAGACAAATATATCCCTCACTTGTAATAGAGGTCCATAAATCCGAAGTCAAACATATTCTACCAGGAATTGATTTCAACTTATTTTTAACATCATCTTTCTCATTCTTGTAAAGTTTTAGAACATCAGCTTTTGAAGTATTCCTAGAAATATGTTTAACATCTGAATTTAGATAGCTAAAAATTTTTCTAATGCCCTCATACTCAACAAAGCTAAATGGTAAATTATGTTTAATGATAGCCTCCGCTAACATCTCACGAAACTCTTGTTGAGTTATCTTGTTTTGTAACACACTAACACTACCCTCTTCTTCACCATCTTGTTTTACTTCTTTTCGTTTTAAGCATTTAAGAAGATGGCGATGCAAGTTTGATGTTCCATGATGACTATCCGCTAAAAACATTTTCCCACACCATTGACAAGTAACCTTACTTAACCCTTCTCCATCAATAGGCAATTTCACAAAGTCATTCCAAACTGTAGAAGTGTGTAGTTTTCCCTTTGTTTTTTTCCCTGAAACACTTTTTGGTTTCTTAAACTTTGATTTTGAATTAACTCTTAAAGATGGTGAAGGATTAGTAGAAGTATCCATAATTTCCGCATCATCATCACTTTCCAAATTTACAGCCGGAGAAGCCGCTGTACTCTAATTATCAAAGCAAAATATGTAATTAAAATTAAAATTCTAATCTATTTAAGACATCTAAAGAAACTGTAAACGGTAAACATAACTACATAAGACATTCATCCAAATGACACAGAGGCAGAGCAGAGGCAGAGGCAAAGGCAGAGTGCAACATGGATAAATCCATACCCTATTCCCCGCAATTGTATCAGGACATAGTTTAGTGCAAAGATGCTTACTAATACTTAAAATTACAAAAACATTGTATTAGATGTTTTTATTTTAGATTAAACCAATTTGATCCAACTTGTTTGACTTGACTTCTGGTTAGATAGATGGGAGTGATAAATATACTCTAGAAAGTTTGAAAAGGAACTCTTAAAATTTAATAGGCTTTGATATAAAAAGATTCAGAAGGTTTGGATTTGAAAAGAATTTCTGCATTCTAAACCTAACCGGTTACTACTCCTAGTCATGGCCAAATACCATTAGCAAAAAACAAGGTGTGACCACATTTTCCTTGCCAACATTAAACATTAAAACGAAAAAACATATATACACACACACGCATATGAATGACACAGCCATTCAACAATCAAACACACAAACAATTAAATATTTTTTAGCAGAGGCAGAGCAGTATACTATATTACTATATTATTATTGTTGCTAAATCATAAATTCATAATATTAAAAAATCAATCCAAAAAATAAAAATATTTAGGAATTGAAGAGAATGATGAGAAGGATTTAACTTACCTTCACCATAGTTGATGATTTGTGGTTGTGGTTGTGCTCTTCTTAAATGGGTCAGCAGCAGAGTAGTGTTGCCAGTGTAGGAGGGCAGAGGCCGAATGTGTGAAGACTGATTCACTGAAGAAGGGCAGAGGCTGCCAGGCCGGACTGAGAACTCTGGAGGCGCAAGAGATGAGAATTGAGAAGTAGAGGAAGTGAGGGTTTGTACCGTTTGTTACTTTCTTTGTATAATTGATTAATTCATTGTTTTGTGGCTTTGGACAATGTAGTGAATTGGAGTGGACTACAGCTAGCAGCCCATAAAACATTGAAATTGTGATAAAGCCTTCTGAGCACTTCTAAGCACTTGGCCGGTTGGCCTTTGACTAATTGACTTGCCCTTGGCCCCTTGTCACTTGTGTGTTGTGTTTGTAGACTACTAGACTTGTAGACTTGTAGTGACTTTACTGACTTTGTCTTGTCTTAGACTTAGTCTTAGTTGTCTACTGTCAAGATGGTTGTGCTTTATTAATTATTACTGGGTTTGATACTTTGTGCCTTATGTACAAAGTATCAAGACATAATTAAAATAAAAAAAAAATTTGGCCTTTTTTTTTAACGGGTCGGGTCACGGGTTATTCGGCTCGGGTCAGGTTTATCCGTAAAAAATCGGGTCGGGTCACGGGTCAACCCGTTTTTGTTTCGGGTCAAAAAAATTGGGTTCGGGTCGGGTCGGGTCAGAAAATTTTGACCCGTATTGCCATGTCTACCCACACATCGCTAGACGCGTTGGTTGACCGACGTGTTCCTTTTTGACACAAACATCAGCCGTCAAATCATCAAAAACGGACGTATTAGATCAGGTAGTAACCTTGAAGGAGACCCTACAAATTACAGTAAACTTCTCATTAGCCAATTGCTTTCACTACATCTTGCAGATAAATTTATCGTCTATTTTAGCAAAGAGAATAAATGACAGGTTGGGCTTGTTTGGATAAGCTATTTCAAAATGTGCGTTTTAAAAATGAGCGTTTTTAAAACGTGCGTTTTGAAAACTCCATTTTAAAAACCACAAATGAGTGTTTGGTAAAAATGTAAAAATCTGCGTTTTCTATTTTTAAAACCATATTAAGTGTTTGGATAAGCTGTTTTAAAAATAGCTGTTTTGAGTGTAAATTCCCAAAAAGGACTTAACTATTTTTTGAAGCTATTTTAAAAAGTGTATATTGTCATTTTTCTTGTGATTAGTGTTTTTTTTATTATTATTGAAAATATGTAATTAAGCTTAACAATTACATTAATAATAACAACAATAATGATGTTTTCATTGTTGAAATTCATGGAGAGAAATTTATCAAATTTAAAATATGAAAAATAAGTTATCAAGAAAAAGATATTAAACTGATTAGGAAAATAATTATATTAAAATGTTAATTGCCAACAATATCAATATTAGACAATCCATTATAATAATAAAAAAGTTCTTATCCGAAAAATTAAAAACCAAAACACCAAAACAGAAATGATAAAAATATTGTTTACAACCCGCAAATGGATCGAGCTATTTTGTCACGAACAAATTTCATCTCCTCATCCTGTATATTTTCAACGTTTGCCTGTCTGCTACTACCTTCTCCACTACTATTGCTTCTTGGTCTGTCCAAGCCATGTTCATCCCAATTGAATCCTTCATCTTCCCTATCATGTTTTCTAATGAAATTATGCAAAACACAAGTAGCAACTATAATGTTTCTTTGGTGCTTAATGTCATAAGGTGGCATTTGCTTCAAAATTTTCCATTTATTCTTCCACACTCCAAAAGTTCTCTCAATTGCACTTCTAAGTGATGAGTGAACATAATTAAACCTCTCTTCTATGTGATTCCCTCAAAGTAGCAACTATAATGTTTCTTTGGTGCTTAATGTCATAAGGTGGCATTTGCTTCAAAATTTTCCATTTATTCTTCCACACTCCAAAAGTTCTCTCAATTGCACTTCTAAGTGATGAGTGAACATAATTAAACCTCTCTTCTATGTGATTCCCTCGACCAGCTCGTCGAAAATCTGAAAGATGATACCTCTGTCCCTTATAAGGTGGCAAATATGCTTTCCTTAAGGGGTATCCAGCATCAACTAAATAATATTTTCCTAGTAAAAGAAAAAAAAAATGTAAGATGTACATAAATAATATCTTCCATACATATTTAATATATAAAAATTTTATATACCTGGTGGTGGTTTTGGAAAGTTGATAGATTGTCGATGGATAGCATCTAAAAAAATACGTGTATCATGTGCTGCACCCTCCCATCCAGCCATAACAAATGTGAAAAGTAAATCAAAATCGCATGCTGCCATCACATTAAAAGATGTCACGCCCTTTCTATTTACATGTAAAGTGATTCAATGTCACATGACAAACTAATAATAGTAAAGCATTTTTTATAGGTGTAATACATAATTGTCAATCAGTCAATATGAATTTCAAAAAGATGACTGACTTGCTATAAACTGAAAGTAGCTAAGGAAGCCTTTTTTATAAGTAGGGAAAGGTTTTATTAAAATCTGTAAAAAAAGGAAGATGCCTAACAATACACAAGCTGCGTACTGTATGGCAGCCTCAAGTACATTACAGCAATCAAATAAATCTTAGAAAGAGGAATGGGAATGGCAATGGAAGTACAGCCCTCCAAAGGACACCTGAACCCCCTTGGAGAAAGTCCCCATTTCAACACTCCAACAGCTCAATCATCCTATCAGGTATCACCCATTGCACCCCAAACAAACACAAAACGAGGGACCACAACTCCTTAGCAAATGCACAATGAAGCAACAAGTGGTCAAATTAAACATTTAAAATTGAAAGAAATGAGCACCAGGAAATTTCTATTGCAAGTCCAAGAGAAGGTACTGTTTACAAGAACCTTCACTTTAATTTCAAACATAACAGCGACCAACCGGTTATAGTTTTCATGTCAAACTCACCAATGAATCCAGAAAATACTCAAGGAAGTTATACTCCTCAATGAGTTCAGTGATAAGGAAAGCTCAATATCTTCAAAAGTTTCCAACCTTTGAAGTAGTCCTAACATCTCAGTCTTTTATTTGCAGGTATAAGGAAAACTTTTTCAGTCATAGTGCTGCAACTCACAAAACCTCAGTGTAAAAAGCTAGAGGGTGCATCACTAGCTGCTACACCAGTGCAGCTCAGCTTGCCTCACAGTGCAGCAGCTAGTGCACCAGGTGATGCAGCATCAACTGTCACACTAGTGCAGCACAACATGCCACCCAGTGCAGCAGCTCGTGCATCAGAGCTGCCCAGACATGCACTGGACCAAGCCAGACAAGAAAATCAGTTGCCAAATGATACAAGAACAAGTGAAACTCAGATTGAAGCTTCAAGTAGAAGTCCAGAGATCTTGCCTTGTGTTTTAGAGTATATATATAGTTGTATAGCTATTGAATCAATCAATGAAATCATAATTTTCAGCTTTCATCAAAATCAATTTCTCTTACTCAGTTCAGCTTGGAAGGTATTCAGTTCCTCAAAAGCCTTGGCAATTAATAAAACAATAAAATATTAAAAACATCTCTCTCTTCCATAAAACATTATTCAAAGGATAAAACATAAAACACCCTAAGTGCCAAAGTAGTGACCTCCCTAACAGCCACATTATTCAAATGATAAAACAATAAAACATTAAACATCTCTCTTCCATAAAACAAAAAACACCCTAATTGCCAAAGTAGTGCCCTCCTAACAATCTTGCCTCCTCTTGTAGAAACTTAAGTTGTAAATATGGTTCTTCCATCACTACAAACATCTCTCTTTTCTCTCGTTTTTGAAAAATACGTGTTGCCATGAGGTAGAGTTCGGAACCCTTCTCAATGCCATCTAAGGAGCACACGTGTTCCATGACATTACGAATAGTACTACTTGGTTCCACTGAAAAAGCTGAGTTCCTTAACTCCACAACATCACATATACGACTAAGCTGTTGTGTCAAATGTAATGTCGTTCCTCCTTTCTTCCCTTTGCTCTGTGTGGATGATGGTAAAACTCGCTTCTTTCCTTTCTTTTGTGTTGGGTTAGGTGGTTGTGTGAGGTTAGGAGTCTCGTCTTCATGGACGTCATCATCATCATTTGGAGAAGATGAGTCAGCAGAAGTATCACCTAACCCCTCCTTAGGTGTCTCAAGATCATCAGGTAACACACCTGAAGTGGGGGCCCTTGCTAAATCTCCTGTGGCCGCAATGTCCTTAAACATAATGTCTAATAAGTCAACATTTTCCAAACCTTTCTCTCGAAATTTTGCAGCTTCAGGAACCTCCTACAATTTTGAATATTTTCATAAATAACTCAAATAGCATGGTTTATCTACTAATAAAAAATATGCACAATGGGTTATACAAAACATACCATTAGTTTCCTCTCCCACCACTCATCAGTTGCAGCTATTGTTCCTTTGGCTGCATCCAATTCCAATCCAGTTTCACTTCCCTTCAACTTATTCCAAAGTACCCAATCTTTCTTCAAACTATCCCATTTATGCTTATACTTCGCCCTAGGATATTCCTTTCCAGTTTTCTTTTCAAAAGTTGCTATAATATTTGTCCAACCCTTTTTACTAAAGTGGGTATTAGGTCGATTACCCTTAAATACCTCATTCACACAAGCTTCGCAAAAGATAATTGTTACTCTTGATGGCCATTGAGCTCGAACATTTGAGCTACTTTGGGATGGCTTACCCATCAAAAAAAAATAAGTTTGTTACTATTAATGTTCAGCCAAATACAGCAAGTTCTACAACCAAACCCATGAGAAAATTGCATAGTGAGTAAGTTTCCTAGGTAAGTTCTACAGCCACAAAGAATCAAACAGTTTCAATATTAGAAATCACATCAAGTTCTTGTTCTGCTCCCAAGTCTTTGTAATATGCATGAATAGTTTAGGCTTATGCACAAACAATCTGCACAAACATTCATAAGTTTGTCCTCTAATGGATGTTCCAATTTTGATACACATGCATTGAAAGTTGAAACCACAAAATTCTCTTAAGTCACTAAAACTTGAAATTGAAATTCAGTAACAGAAGAAATTCATTTTGGAACTTATGCAGCATAAAGTTTCTAGTTACAAATATGTAATGGGATCAACTATTATAAAGAAAATAAGCAAGAATCTAATAGCTTTTAAATAAAACTATTTCATCAACTGAATCTTCCAAGATAAAGTGCAAGCAGTGTTCAATTACACTTCCATCACACTCATAATTTGGCCAAAGATCAAACCAGCAGTAGTGTTAAAAAACCCAGATTTGCAGCAAAGTAATACAGATTTATGCACTAAAATCAATTCTGAATAGTGTTTTAAAAAAAAAATAATAAGGAGTGTCGTGGCCCAGATTTGCAGCAAAGTAATCCAAAGGATAATAACAAGTCCAAGCATCAATTGGACATCTGCTCTAGCTTCTTGTACTTTCGTTGTAAACAACAAAATTATACCATAAAATTGGAAAAAAAAGATGCAGCTAAAGCTACTAGGTAGAGACAGAGAGACAGAGAAAGGTCTTACCAACAGCAACAACAAACAACAAATCTCTAAAACTCAAAATGCCAAAAGCCCAAATCTATGTCATAAATTCAAAGATGGGTAATGGAGAATAGTTACCTGGAATTGCGATGAAGAACGACGACACACGGAGCAGAGCAAACACGTTGAAGAGAGAACCAATCCTTGTGAAGCTGATGCTTTGAGGCAGAGGACTGAGGATATATATGGTGAAGGGAGAGGACTTGAGACGCAACGGTAAAGGGAGAGGACGGAGGCTAATTTTGGACTTCAGCAAAAAATTTTGGCGGAATCACGATTTGCAAATCGCGCGATATTGAAATCGCAGTGGGAAATTGCCTTTCCTGAAACGCGAAAATTTGCTGCTTCAAAAACGTAATCCCACAAATTTCGCCCAGCCAAACATATACTGATTTTTGCGATTTGATAAACGGGCGTTTAGCTCTCTCAATATGCCTAAACAAACGGGCTCTAATGTAACATACGTCAACGCATACACTCCTTTTAGGCCAACGAAAAAAGAATAAAAGAATGAATAGATTACCAAAATAAATAAATAAATAAATAAAGAATAAATAAATATAGTAAAATACTCAACTCCACACTTGTAGGTGGACAGATTAGATTTAGTGAAGGAAATTTTAGGAACATCTTGAGATAATACTCTCTTCTTACATTCAGAGTAAATTTTAATATAATAATAGTGTTTTAAACTGGATTTATAATACATTACATAACCAAAGTACAACTACAAAATAGCCTAATCTTTGTAGTTGTAGACTGACACTAGACACACGCAATCAATGTGACATAAACATCCTTATTTTCTTTTCTTTTTTTGAGTAAATAGTAATACTTATTAGAACACACACAAAACAAAATGGTCTAACATTTATATATATGTGACTGTCCATTCCAAGTCACTCTTCCTTAGGGTCTTAGAGCATAAATCTTGAAAGAAGCTACCCAACTCAAAATTCACATCAGATTAAGAAATATAGAGCTGGGTTCAAGTTTCACTTGATGTAACTCTAAAAAATATTGCACCACCCAATAACTTATTATTGAATTCATATTTTGAAAATTCAACCGTTGGATTACATTTTTTATATGTTCTTAATATGCATGCCAATTTTCATGCCAATCGGATGTAATTTACCATTTGATCTTTAAACTCATCTTTTATGCGTTATTTTAAACTACAAAAACTTGAATTAAAACAATTGATTGATGACATGACTATTAATCTTTTATTACTTTGAAATTTTGTAATCATGAAAAATATATGAAGATAATGTAATCTAATGGTAAATTTGTCAAAATTCACACTGAATTAAGAAATATAGGGTTAGGTTCAACTTATACCTGATGTAACTCTAAAAAATGTTTCACCATCCAATAACTTATTATTGAAATCATATTTTGAAAATCCAATCGTTGGATTACATGTTCTATATGTTCTTAACATGCATGCCGATTTTCATGTCAATCAAATGTAATTTACCATTTGATCTTTAAACTCACCTTTTATGCGTTATTTTAAACTACAAAAACTTGAATTTAAACAATTGATTAATGACGTGCCTATTAATCTTTGATCACCTTGAAAGCTTTTTTTTTTTTTTTTTTTTTTTTTTAGTTTTTAAAATTCAGAAAAATTTCTAGAGTTTTAAGACAAAATTAAGGAAAATTTACTATTCAAAGAAAATAATAATTTTTTACGGCCATATGTATGTTGGAAATCACCTTTTTTTGTGACAGATTTTCTTTACCGTCGCTAATACCTTCTTTTCTTAAGAAAATTTTAATTATTAACAATGACAAAATGTCAATCGCAAATAACAATGCAATATATAGTGATGGAAAATAACCGTCAAACACATGAAAAATAAGGGCATGCATTTCCCCCCTTTAAAAAAATTACAATTGACGATGGCTTAGGTTCACCGCAAATATTATTTACGGGAGGGATTCAATTCCATCACTAATACATTTTTTCTTTTAAAGCAAATTAACTATTTACGACGGTCAACTTGTTCATCACAAATACAAACTCAATTAGAAAAGAAAAAAAAAAATGCGATGGATAAATGTTGTCACAAATGTGAAAAGTAAGGGGGGAATTTTCCCTCCAAAATATTTTACCATTTTCGATGATTTCATGGCTATCGCTGACTCGTTAATACCCTCTTTTATATTTACAATGGAAGAATGTTTGTCACAAGTAATAACACCATAATTTTTTTTTTTTTTTTAATTTTTGACGCACAAAAGCCGTCACAAGTGTTAATAGTTTCGATGGTTTGTCTTTGATCATCGTAAATAATACTCTTTTTTATATTTACGATGGAAGAATATTTGTCGCAAATAATAACACCATAAAAATATATATTTTTTATATTTTCAACACATGAAAGCTGTCACAAGTGTTAATAGTTTCGACGGTTTTTCTTCGGTCATCGTAAATAATACCCTCTTTTATATTTATGACAGAAGAATGTTCGTTGCAAATAATAACACCATAAAAAATATATATTTTGTATTTTCGACGCGCAAAAGCCATCACAAGTATTAGTAATTCCGACGGTTTTATTCGGTTGTCATAAATAATACTTTATTAGCGATGAACATTTCTATGTCGTCGTCAAAAGTAAGGCGGGAACACTTCCCTCCAAAATAAATCATATTTTCGACAAAAATAATAGGCATTTTCGAAAAATTCATTTTGCCATCACAAATGTTTTAATATTTGGCGAGTATTTGCCGACGAAAGAGACTTGCCGTCGAAAAAGCTAGTTTTACCGATAGCTTTTTGTAGTCATCGAAAAAGTTTTGTCGCAAATAGCAATGTTTTTTGTAGTGATAATAACCTCCAAAATGATAGAAATTGCCTCAAAATTTCTAAGATAGCCAAAATATACTCAAAACCTTGCATAAAACATTTATAATGATTGAAATGCACATAAAACCTCAATAATGACCAAAATGCATTAGAAAAACTTCTGAAGTAACAAAAATGCTCTCAAAACGTTCCCAACATTTTCAAGATGACCAAAATACCCTTAAAACCTCACCTAAAACCTTTTATAATGATCAAAATGATCTCATAAGTTCTAAAATGGCCAAAATTCCACAAAAATATCTAATGTGATAAAAATACCCTCAAAATTTTAAAGACCAAAATATCTCAAAAATTTCTACATTATTGAAATGTCCTTAAAACCACCAACTAAAAAATATTTAAATGATAATTTGTAATAATTTTATTTTGATTGTGGTTGTGTTTAGGTTGATTTTTGTTCTACATTAAACATTTTAAATTGGTGTATTAATTTTTTTTAAATTAATGTATAAAAATCTAGGAAACATTTGATGTCGAAACAAACGAAGAGCTGTAATTGAAATATCATTCCCTTTTTTTTTTCTCAAGAGCAAGATTTGAAATAATATCCATTGTTTGATGTGTTTGCACGGGGTTTAATTAGGGAGTATGAAAATCTTGATATTCTNTATCGAAGACGATGCAAGGAAAAAGAAGGATTGATGCTATTTTGATTGGGTAGAAGAGGAAAATTGAAGAACTAGGTTTCCTTTTGGGATCAATGTACAAAGAAACCATGATAAAAACTTTAGTAAAAAGTAAACAACAACAAGAAAAAGTAAAGGAAAAAAAAAACAACAAACAAATGAATGAAACCTTATTAAAGCTAAGGCAACCACTGCCGTGACATTTTTATGTAAAAGGACAAATTTAATTTCATTTATACTATTCAAAAAATTACTCATCTTCCACATATGAGTGGATCACGATGTGAAAATTGCATATTGAATGATTATTTTTATTAAAATAAATAAATAAATGTTTTAAGCATATATTATTATAAGAGCATTCTTATTGGGTTATGCAAAATAAATATAAATTCATTTTAGATGATGAATAATCATTCATTATGCACCACTCTTCAAATTTTTACATATTGCTACAATATGGATGATATTATACAATAACATATATATGATTTCTTCTATGTTTTTTACTCTCTCTCTTTCTCTCTTTCTCTCTCTCTCATCAGATTACAACCATCGCTGTTGTAGGATTATTGTCGTCATCGATCCTAGTGTTGGTGGGGTCTGTCATCATCATCCACTCTCGCACTCTCCCTCCTCCCTCCTCTTCCTTATTTCATAGGCTCCACCTCTTAGATTGTTGTGACTGGGGTGGGTCATTGATGCTGGTGTTGTTGGGTTTCATTTTAGGTTGTGTAATTTCTCCTTTACACAACTATTCTTTAATAATATTAATTTGTTGACTTATGAGTAAAAAGTTGGTGGCAACTTCTCTACTTTTTTTTCCTTGTTTCTACCTTGTACTTCTTCCTTCTTTTTCATGCCTATTTATTCAGGTGGGAAAAAAAAATTGTATACCAAATGGGCCAACGGCCCTAAACTGTTTGAGTTGTTTTTTTGTCCACGAAACCTCACAAAGTAAAAAAATGTATGGATCCAAGATATTAGCGGCGTTAGAGCATGGACAGCAGAACGACGTCGTTGTCATCTAATTTGAGAAGCTGGCATGAACGACCCATATAAAGGTCGTCAATGGGCCAAGTCGGGCAGGTCCGGCTCATTTTTACTTGGTCAATGGGCACAATAGGCTGGGCATAATGGGCTATTAACTAGTTAATGGGCTGGGTCGGCCTGGGCCGAAAGAGAAAACCTTAGTCCATGACCCTGCCCATGGGCAATGCCCATTTTGTCTTTAGCAAGCTGGGCTATTGGGTCAGGCCTAATGGGTTACCCATAGGCTTGTGTTAGCCTATTATTTTATTATTTTTATAAGAAAAGAATCAATTTTTTATAAAGGAATAATCAATCTATTTTTTTAAAGGAAAGAATTAAAGATTTTAATATCTTAATTACAATTTTTTTTACAGTCGAATCTATTTAATTTTTTTATTTATTAAGGCTTTAAATAGTTTTTTATTTTTATCTTTAATAAAAAAAAATGTCAAATGGTTAATTCAAATCTGATAGACTATTAGAAAAATATATATTTAGTAAACTAAGTATATTTAGCAAACTAAGTTTAGCACAATTACTTTGGTTATCTTAGTGGTTAAGGGAGTTCTCTTAAGAAATTCTTCTATAATATCTCAAGATCAATCCTTCATACACTTCCTATATATTTTTGTTATGAATTATAAGTTATTAGGCCGGGCCAATGGGTTAGGCCAACAAGATGGGCAACGGGTTGGGCTACTAGGCTAGCCCACCGGGTACCCATGGGCATAAAAACTAGCCCACAGCCTGACCCACTGGGCTAGTGGGCTACCCATGGGCCTCAATAACAACAGGCCGGGCCGCCCATTAGCCCGGTGGGCCGTCGGGTTTCTGGGTCGGGCCATGGGCCGTGGGCTATTTGATGACCCTTAGACCCACATGTCACCAGACGCGTTGGTTGACCGACGTGCTCCTTTTTGACGCAAATATTAGCCGTCAGATCATCAGAAACAAACGTATTAGATCAGGCGGTAACCTCGAAGGAGACCCTACAAATTACAATAAAATTCTCATCAGCCAATTACATTCGCTTTATCTTGCAAATAAATTTATTGTCTATTTTAGTTTAGAGAATAAATTGCATATTGTTATTGACACAGTTACTAGTAGATAAAGAATAATTTTAGGTATGAGTTAAAATCAGAACTGGTAATAATTTATCACTAATAATTTATTAGGAAAATATTATAAAAATATCATGGATATATTACTTCCTTTTAGCATAGGAATTCAAGTCTATTTTAGGATAAAGAATACATGGCAATTTGTTACCGACGATTATTAGTGGATAAAAAATCATTTTTGTAGTGGGTTAAAATTAGAATTGGTAACTACTTACAACATATAATTGGATAGGAAAGTCTTTTTGTAAATTTTTTTTTTCTCTCTTTTAACATACCACAACTACTCGTATTTGCGCAAACACGGTAACAACATTTTGCACAATAAATCCTTAAGCTAAAGTCTATTTTTTGGGTTTATTAGACAACTTTTTGTTGGTTAAAAAAAAAAAGATAGAGAGGGCAACTAGTGTAACTTTCTTATCGAGGTGTGTCTATAGTAATACGCTAACCAATAGCTAATACCTCACATCATAGTCGCTGATGAGTTAGATGAACAACTTATTGGTAGTGTATAAAAAGTCACAATACACTCCCAGTGAAAAACTCAAAACCCATACTATATGAGCCATGTTGACTTAAGTCTTTACCACGAGGGGGGGAACCAAATGTCGGACAAAATAGGGTTTTTTTTTTTTTATCTCTCTCTCTCTCTCTCTCTCTCTCTCTCTCTCTCTCTCTCTCTCTCTCTCTCTCTCTCTCTCTCTCTCTCTCTCTCTCTCATCAGATTACAACCATCGTTGTTGTAGGATTATTGTCGTCATCGATCCTAGAGTTGGTGGGGTCGGTCATCATCATCCACTCTCGCACTCTCCCTCCTCCCTCCTCTTCCTTATTTCATAGGCTCCACCTCTTAGATTGTCGTGGCTGGGGTGGGTCATTGATGCTGGTGTTGTTGGGTTTCATTTTAGGTTGTGTAATTTCTCCTTTACACAACTATTCTTTAATAATATTAATTTGTTGACTTATTAGTAAAAAGTTGGTGGCAACTTCTCTACTTTATTTCCTTGTTTCTACCTTGTACTTCTTCCTTCTTTTTCATGCCTATTTATTCAGGTGGAAAAAAAAATTGTATACCAAATGGGCCAATAGGCCTAAACTGTTTGAGTTGTTTTTCTTTCCACGAAACCTCACAAAGTAAAAAAAATGTATGGATCCAAGATATTAGCCGCGTTAGAGCATGGACAGTAGAACGACGTCGTCGTCATCTAATTTGATAAGCTGGCATGAACGACCCACATGTCACCAGACGCGTTGGTTCACCGACGTGTTCCTTTTTGACGCAAACATCAGCCGTCAGATCATCAGAAACAAACGTATTAGATCAGGCGGTAACATCGAAGGAGACCCTGCAAATTACAATAAAATTCTCATCAGCCAATTACATTCGCTTTATCTTGCAAATAAATTTATCGTCTATTTTAGTTTAGAGAATAAATTGCATATTGTTATTGACACAGTTACTAGTGGATTGTTACAATTGCTTAAGAATTTCTACTTGTGTGGTTTCTGTGGCTGTCAATATTAGCAAAATTTGGAATTTGTTTATGAATAGGTATATAATCGTTGAGTTGTAAAATGTTTAGCAGACCGTGTTGTTGTTACACTCTAGTTTGTATGTAATAGCATGATTAGATGAGTTTAAGACTTCTTTTTAAGGTTTTTACTTGTCTCGAAAATTATTTTTCCTTTGATTAACAGGGAAAGATATATATGATATACAAGGTAATGGAAGAGGCATTGTAAAATTTCTTCAAATTTTGAAGTACTATACACTTTGAGATCAGTAATGCTAAGCGATCATTATTGAGCAACTATTTTTAATTATTGTTGTAAAACGTCCAAATTCGATTTTTGAATATTATTATTATTATTATTATTATTATTTATTATTATTTTTTTTTGGGTTGTGTGTGTGGAAGCCTATTCCTTGTAAAAAATAGTACTAGGTATAAAAGTGTTTGATGGGTTTGGGCTAAGAGGGAAGAATCATATAAGAATATGGAATGTATTTCTTCAAAGTGTAGTTCAATAGTTTTTGGAATTGAAAGGTACTCTCGTGTGAGATAATGTGAGTTAACGATTTTTCTATTGTTTGAGCAAGAGAACAGCAGGTATATTGGTGTTTTGGGCTTGTGATAAGTTTGTAAGTATGGAGTATTTGTTTTGGGATATGGGTTAGTTTGTGTTTATATGGATTACAAGCCCCTCTCGTAGGTGACGGCCAATCACTGGGCCCGGATGGCTAGGGCCTTCTTGTTGTACCTTCTAGGGGTGTACCTCTTTGCCAACAGAGGGCAAACGGTATCTTTGAGGTGGTTAGCCCTCTTCCGCAAGTTTAGGGAGGCTCGAGAGGCCAACTGGGGGCAGGCGTGTCTTGCCTATTTCTACTCCTCTTTGGATATGCTTAGCTGGGGGACTCTATGCCAGCTAGTGGGGCCTTGGAAGCTCTTTGAGGTTAGTTCCCTTTCCTTTTTCTTTTGTATCTCATGCATTTCCCACTCTTGCAATTATTTTCATCCATATGTCATTTAGGCTTAAAGAAAACTGTTCATCATGCTCTTGCAAACCACACCTATGCTTTTAGTTTGCAAACTATCATCTTGCAAATTGCTCACATTTGTACCTTGCAAACTGTATCTGATTTTCTTGCAAACTGTCATCTTGCAAACTATAACTACTTTTCTTGCAAAATATCATCTTGCAAACTGTCATCTTGCTGACTGTGCTTTCCTTTCTAGTGTTGGGCCATGCAATATAGTCTCATTGCTTGAGGAGCAGAGATAGATTTGAAGAGCTTCCCTTCAATTAGGGCTCATTTTAATGGGTTACCTTCCAATGAGGTTAGTTAGGGATTTAGTGCCTCTTTTATTTCCCTTACATGTTTCTTAGGGCATTTCTTCTAATCCTATGTGTTGTCACAAGTTATATGGAGCCCATGGGCCGACCTTCCCCCTTTTACGGACTTGAACTTGAAGAAGGATGCTCTTGTCGCATCCGGGATCAACCAGCCCTTCGAGGGTACTGGCTTGAGAGAACTCTACTTGACGAAGAGGGTATGCTGCTAGTTGGTGGGTGAGGATGCCCCACAAATTTTGATAGATCCTTCAACGTTTATGATTGTCCCACTTTCCATGAAGGATGCTGAGTACCAATTGTGGAGGAATGGCATTCCCTATGCCGAGCGGGTCACGGACGAGTTGGACTATGATGAGTTCAACAATAATACCCGCCTAATGCCCTTTCTCACTCTTGCGGTATATGTTCTTCCTCTTCTCATTTATAGCCATTTTTCCTTTGCATTGTTTCACATGATGATATTCAAATGGAATACTTATGTTAGGCTAGCCCTACTGCTGGTGCTCCTATTGACCCTCCTTATCTTCCTTGGACAATTTATGCCTACAGTCCTAATGGTTTTGCTCGTAAACATGTGGTGGGCCGCAACACAAATGTCATGGGTTACCCTTTCCCTGAGGGTACATGACCGGTGAGCTCCCTTCTACTCTTTGCCTTGTCTTTTCCTTTATCTCTCAATCACTTGTTCTAGCACTGTTTCTTTCTCAATTCAACCTACTATACAGGAGCACGAGGAGCTCATCTGGCTTACCAAGAACCTCAACCTGGAGGTGACCGAGTACTCTAGGCAGATGTATGGTCTTGGAGGTTTGGCCTACTCGGGTGACGGTGATGGTGATGATGGTGGTGGTGGTGGTGGTGGTGGTGGTGATTCAGAGACTACTCCCAGTTATTAGCCAAGGATGAGGCGTTTCTGATGATCCTGTAGACAGACAGATAGACAGACATAGACAACACTTTCTTTTTACTTTTTTTGCTTTTTTCTTTACTTTGGATTTGATTTGAGACATTGGGTTGTATTTTAAGAAAAATCTTTTACATTTTTGCTTGCTTTTTTTCCCTTTTTTTAAGGACATGTACTTAATTCATAACTCATGGGAATGATTGCATTTATTTCTTATACAATTTTACTTTTCTTGACCTTTGATGCTTGAAAATATGAGCTTAATTCTTCCTTGAATAGTCCCTTAGGTGGTAGGAATCACATGAGAAGTCTTGGGGAAGGAGTAACACTCCAAACAGGATTCGACTTTACCTTCTTCCCTGTGTATGCATACACAGGCCTGCATACGCAGGTGTTGATCGTGCATACATAGCCTTGACCCTGTGTATGCATAACATGGGCCAGAAAATCCTTGCCGCCTCATTTAAGTATAAAATAGCCGTTGGGGGCTTCTAAACCTTCACAAAATGTATTCTAAACTTAGACAACATCTCTCAAGGCCTTCCAGTAGCAGAATTATCTCCTTTAGAAGTTTTGGCATGGATGAAGAGGTTCCGCCCTAGTTTCAAAGATGCTCTTGTCCTTCTTGGCCTCTTTTGCATCTGTCCCTATCACCAAATCAAAATGGATGAGCTACTTCTTCATGCTACTGCCAAACTTTCAATTCTTACTTGGTATGTTTTCCAATTTAATGGTATGGAAATATGACCCACAATTAAAGAGTTTAGTGCGATCATGGGTGAACTCGATGTTAGCACTCTCATCCTTCCTACCATTAGTGAGGATTTTGCTGACTTGGTTGATGACCTTTTGGGGATTTCTTTGGTTGCGGCACAGCAATGGTATATGCTTAACAAGTTGAACATTCGCATGGTTTTTGCATACCTCTCTTGGTTGGCCATTCCTGTGGCTGGTAGGGCTAGTAAGGCACGCTCTCATTATCTCAATGCCTTCTATTTATGTCTTCTTGCGAGGTATTTCTTGGTGCATGAAACATATCGAGTAGATCAAAGGATGTGCTTGATGGTCAACAATCTAAATAAGGGAAGCCCCGTAGGCATGATCTTAGCTGAAACTCTTAATGGTTTGGATATTGTTCATAGGGAGGAAGCAACCTTCTTTGCAAGGAGTCCTCTCCTCCTTCAGGTATGATCCCTAATTTTTGCTTAGGCTCTCAACCTAGTGAGATTCCTCTAATTTTTGCATGGTGCTTTTCGGTTTTCAATCCATCGAGGCTCCTTATATCACCTTTGAATTATCATTTTTTGTATTTTATCTCTCCTTTTTCCTCTCATGCTTTCTTTTTCTTCCTTTTCTCTCTCTCTTTTTTTTTTTTTTTTAAAAAAAAAAAAAAAAAAAAAAAAAAAAAAAAAAAAAAAAAAAAAAAAAACCCTTTAGATATGGCTATATGAGAAGCTCGGATTGCTTCATCCTTCTATTGTCCCTCCTAGTCAATATCTCCCCAAGCATTATCATGACCGCAAGCTCAGAAACAATGAGATGGACCCCTTTAAGTTCACTAAATTCTTGAAGCGTCTTGCCACCTTTGATGTCTAATGGGTAGCGGAATGGTAGTGCATTACAACCATGGTCAACCACATCTTCAAAGACAACTATGTTCCTTTGGTTGGGCTTCTTCGTTGCTTTTTCTATTCCCTAGACCGCATTGCAAGGCAATTTGGAGACTGTCAAGGGGTTTCTAGTGATGATGGTGCCTTTCATATCTCGGTCTTCACTAAAAGGGTCTTGGGAAAGATCTGTGAAACTTGGTTGAAAAGGATGGTGGCTAGAGACATTTGTTTCACTCAGTTTCTCCATCCAACTTCAGGCTACAAAGCTTGGCTGACTGCTAGCATGAGATCAATTCATAGGGAAGAGAAGGATTACCAGAAGTCCAACATGAGGAAGATGGTCAACTAACTACCTTAATATGCTCCAAAGATTACTTTTCTGCACTTTATGGTTCTCATGTCTTTCTTTTGAGTTTAATAAAGGATTAGAACGTTCCAAATTCCCTATGAAAACAATTTATTATCTTTTAATTTGAGCAAAAAGAGAATCAATTATTTTATTATCTTTACTTATTGTCTTTATTTTTCTTTATTTTTTATTTTTTATTTTTTTTTATGTGCCATGTAATTTTTGGTAAAAACTATTAATTTATTATATGACAGTTTTTGGTAGTCCAAGTAAACAAAATGTTTTTGGTGAAAAACATTTATGGCAATTACTCTACTCTTTAGACTTTTATTTTTTATTTTTTATTTTTTTTGAATTCAACCGTTTAATTTCTTATTTAATAAACCGTTACCCATAGATTCTTCAATTTCCCCTTCCTTTATCAAGGTGATGCCTTTTAGGAATTAATCCTCACTAGGGGTGTCAATTCGGGTTAGCGTGTCGGGTTCGTGTCGTGTCGAGGTAGGGGTATTCGACTAAATGGCTCAACCCTAATCCGACCCATTTAATAATCGTGTCATAATCCTTCAACCCTAACCCGACCTGTTAATAAATCGGGTTGACCTGACCCAACCCATTTGACACGCTTAATAAACGAGTCGTGTTGGGTTGACACGAATGTAACACAACCCATTTCAACCTGCATAATATTAAATATAACATCTATCTAGAAATAATTATTTTGACATCCCAAAAAGCAGTGCATACACTTCAAGTCTTCAACCCACATTCAAAATAATATAATTCAACAAAAATATAACATTCATTTAGAAATAAGCTCTTTACACTCCAAAAGAAGTGCATACACTTTAACCCAAATTCAAAATAACAAAGTTTCACAAAATAAAATAACATAGTTCAACAAAAATATAATATTCTTGGAACTCGCCAAATGCTAAATATCAATATTAAAAGAATTTAAGCAAACAGTAGATTAATCCTGACTAGGACCACGATTATCATCCATAGATTCTTTGTTGATGTCTAAATTCATAACTTCTTCCACAAGCTCATCCAATTTCATTTGTGTAAGTTTTATGCCACCAAAAAAAAAAAAAAAAGTATTAGTAGTTCTAAGGTCTGTAAAGTTTCAATTTTCAATTATATCCCTTGTAAATTTTTGTAATTACTCACTTTTCTTTTTAAATTTAAAATATATGTTGGATATAAAAGGTATTTGACAAATCTAAAATAAAATAAATATTTATTTGTTATATGAGTTAAACTAGTTGTATTAAGTGGGTCATTTTAGGTTGACACAAATAAATTGGCGTGTCAAACGTGTCTATTGCGGGTTACGCGGGTTGACCCGTTTATGACCTGTTTCTTATCGTGTCGCTTTCGGGTCGACCCGTTTATGACCCAAACCCATTAAGGCTCAACCCTAACCCGAAAAAACCCGTGTCGGGTTCGTGTCGTGTTCGCGGGTTGGGTCGAACATTGACACCCCTAATCCTCACTACCCACAGTACATCTAATATTCAACCACAATTATTAGAAGTTTAGAACCAACCGTTGATATTATTTTCGTGAAAAAAATTTTTTTTTTTTTTTTTTTTTTTTTTTTTTTTTTTTTTTTTTTTTTTTTCCATTGATATTCTCCATAATGCTTTTCATTTTGATATAAATAGACCAAGCTCAAGTAGAAATTTAAAAGAGGCATTCTTGCAATTGAATATACATACCTTTTACCAAAAAAATACATACCTTCTTCAAATTCTCGTTTCTTTGGCCATCAAATTCTACGTGAAGTTGTTATGGAAACAAAAAATAGTGAAGGAGAGATGGTTTTTTATTAGGGTTAAGGAGGAGAACAAGTTCACGGTGGTGTGTGACAATGAGTTTCAGGTTCCATGTCAGAATGAATAGTAGGAATACATTGTATTTTTTTTTTTTTTGGGGTAAGTCCAACTTTGCTTCACATAGGATAGTCCAATTTTGTTTCCCTCTCTATTCCTATGCACTAACGTCAAACTTAAATGATCTACGTACTAACCTCTAAATAAGACTTTTTAGCTGCTTTAAGGCATCCATATTTGTCCATTGCAAAACTATTTTTTTATTTGGGAACAACAGTCATAAACTCATAATTATTATGGAAATACGAAATAAACCTGCCAAGATCAATTTGGTAACTATTATTTTAATTTTTTTCTTAAATACATTAAATAATTTACTATCAGTTTTATGCTACTCACACCCAAATTGACATGCCCTTAAATATCCACAATTAGCTACTTAAATTCCCATGTAAGGTATTCTCTCTCTATCTCAAATTGCTCTATCAAATATTGTTTGATCAGAAGGAGAAAATGGGCAAATGCCCCTTTCAAAAAAAAAAAATCCAGCATTTTGCCCCCCTTTCCCAAACTAATTTAGGAAATGTCCCTCTTTTAAAACTCGATTTTCTCAAAATTGAGTTATAAAAAATAAAAATTAAAAAAAAAAAAATTCTGGAGCCCTATAGTGACGTTTTAAGCAGCCTATAGTGATGTTTTAAGGACCTATAATGACGTTTTGTAACTCGATCACCATGATGTCGAGTTACATGCAAATTTTTTTTTTTTTTTTTTTTTTACCTATAACTCGATTTCATATATATCGAGTTACAAAACGCCACTATAGGTCTTTAAAACGTCACTATAGACTCCTTAAAAACGCCATTATAGGGCCTAAATCGATTTTGAGAAAATCGATTTTCAAAAGAGGGGCATTTCCTTATTAGTTTGAGAAAAATGGCAAAATGCTGGATTGTTTTTTTAGAAAGCGCAAAGACCAATTTTTTCCTTGATCAGGATGTAATAATTTTTTTTCTTAACTAAAATTTTGGTAATGCGAGGTGCAGATTCAAAGATTGATTTGGATTTGAATTTGAGATCTTTCATCTAAATATTGTTTTTTCTTTATTTATTAATGTACAGGTTATGTGATTAGGATTTGAGCATGATGATTCCCGCCAAATGAAGACAATTGGTGAAAGAGCCAGCACGCAAAAGACCAATTTGGTACAAATTAATGTCCTACTATTAAAAGAAGCAAGGGATGCTCCAAAAAAATTCAATCAAAACCCTTTAATTTCTTCTCTAATCTCTCTCTCACTCCAAAATTCATAATTTCGTCGCTTTGTATTTAAAGCTTTGAAGCTATTCTCTCTCTATTTTTACTCTTGATTCCAATTTGTAAATATCTAATATTGTTTGATTAAGACATAGTAATTTTCCTTTCTCATCTAAAATTTTGGTTCGTGTACATTCATTTTGTTAGGTGTAGATTCAGCGGTTGATTTTTAATTGAATTTTAATTCTTTCATCTAAATATTTAAAGTAATGTGTAGGTTGAATGATTGAGACTGATGATTTCCGCCAAAGGAAAACAATTAGTAAAAAGAACTTACTGACAAAAGGCTAATATTATATGAACGATCGAGATATTGAGTTGATATGTAATTTCCTAATGTTCAATTTTAAATATTATGCAAAAAAAGAAAAAAAAATTATGTATATTATATATATATATGTTGTGTGATTGAGCATAGCGAAACCGATTAAAGGAAAATAATTGTTGAAAAGAACCTGCCAACTTTATTTGTATCATGTTTTGCGGACAAAATTGCTAAATGCCCTTTTCTCCCAAACTAAGCAGCGTTTTGTCCCCTTTCCCAAACTAATTAGGGAAATGCCCCTCTTTTGAAAATCGATTTTCTCAAAATCGAGTTAGGCCTTATAGCGGTGTTTTTAAGGAGCCTATAGTGACGTTTTCAGGACCTATAGTGACATTTTGTAACTCGACTTCCATTAAATCGAGTTATAGGCAATTTTTTTAATTTTTTTTTACCTATAACTCGATTTCATATAAATCGAGTTACAAAACGCCACTATAGGTCCTAAAAACGTCACTATAGGCTCCTTAAAAACGCCGCTATAGGGCCTAACTCAATTTTGAGAAAATCGATTTTCAAAAGAGAGGCATTTCCCTAATTAGTTTGAAAAATAAGGCAAAACGCTGCTTAGTTTGTCCAAAAAGGGCATTTAGCAATTTTGTCCCATGTTTTGCGCTAAAAAAAACAATTCTTATTATTAAAGTCCAAATTTGATAATGATGAGATGTAAAATTCATGTTTTACATCATCCAATAAGTGATTTCCACATCAACTTTTACTTAAAACTCAATACATCTTACCACACAATAATATCTCAATCAACTCATAGTTAAGTTGAATTTTTAAATAGGTATTAAAATTGATTGAGTGTGGTTGTATCTATTCTTTAATATGTAATATGACAATATGGCATGTTGGCATTGGGTAGTAAAACTTGGGTTTTACACCACATCCTTGTAGAATTTAATCTCTTATTATTATGGCATCAACATTGATCAAAACTAATATTTGTAGCACAAGAAAAAATAAAAGTAAATTTTATTATATAGCAGTATTGACTACTATGCATTATACAATTGAGTGGGAAGACCACTAAGTATCACCAATCTAGTCTTTTAAGTGCACTTAATAATATCGTCGCCAACCTGGAAGTCTCTGTGTCTGACCCGGGAGTTGTAGTGCTTGGCCATGCGGTCCTGGTACCATGCGAGCCTTTGTTCTGCCGCTGTCCTGACTTCGTCCACCAGATCGAGCTGTAGTCGTATGGCCTCGTCATTTTTCCTTTCATCATGGTTGTGCACCCTGTAGCTCGTGAGGACGACTTTGGCTGGATGACTGCTTCACTCCCGTATGTTAGTCGAAATGGTGTTTCTCCTGTTGGCGTCCGTGCCGTAGTCCTGTAGGCCCAAAGTATACTCGGCAACTCTTCAGCCCATATACCTTTGCCCCCTCGAGCCGAGTCTTGATAATCTTCAGCAAGGATCGGTTCGTGACTTCGACCTGTCCGTTGGCCTGAGGGTGGGCAGGGGAGGAGTAGTGGTTCCGTATTTCAATTGCGAGCAGAAGTCTCGGAAGGAGTCGTTGTCGAATTGCTTCCTGTTGTCCGAGACTAGGACTCTAGGGATGCCAAATCTGCATATGATACATCGCCAGACAAAGTTCCGTACGTTCTTTTCCGTAATGGTGGCCAGGGCTTCAGCTTCCACCCACTTTGTAAAGTAGTCGATGTTCACAACTAGAAACTTCAGTTGTCGTATTGCCGTAGGGAACGGCCCCATGATGTCCAGTCCCCATTGAGCGAACGGCCATGCACCGTCATTGGGTGAGTTCTTCGGGTGGTTGTCTGATGACGTTGCTGAACCTTTGGCACTTGTCGTAGGGCTTTTACATAAGCCTCGGCATCCTTCTGCATGGTTGGCCAAAAGTACCCCGTTCGCACTAGCTTGTGCACTAATGACCTCGACCCTGAGTGGTTTCTGTAGATTCACTCGTGCACCTCTCTCATGACGTAGTCTACTTCTTCAGGACCTAAGCATCGTAGGTAGGGCGGGAGAAACCCCTTTTGTACAAGACATTTCTTATCAGAACGAACCTCGCTGCTTGGACCTTCATTTTCTTGCAGCTTCCTTTCCGTCTGGCAATATGCCTTTCTTTAAGTAAGAAACTAACAGCGCAATCCAGTCGCTTTCGGGACCAAGCTCGTGTATCTCCACCGAATTTATAAGTGGAGAGAATGAACGAAGGAGAGTACCTTACCAAGGTGGCATATGTTCGGCCGAAGTGGCTTTGGCTAGGCGATCAGCTTGCTCATTTCCCCCCCGGGGATCTGTATAATTTCGGCCTTTAGTTGTTTACCCTTCTCCTGGCTTGGTCCAGATACATCTTCATTCTTCACCTTTACACTCATATTCCCATTTATCTGGTTGACACCGACTTGAGAGTCACAGTATATGACCACTCTTTCGGCTCCTGCAGCTTTGGCGAGGTCAAGCCCTGCTATCAGAGCTTCGTACTCCGCCTCGTTGTTGGTGGTAGGGAACTCAAGGCGGACCATACACTTGACCGTGTCTCCTTCGGTGACGTAGTACGATGCCAGCCCCCCCAACTTGCCTGTTGGAGGATCCGTCCACATGTATGCTCCATTGAGGAGATTCTTCTGCCCCCTGTCCTCGCCATTTGTAAACTCAGCTATGAAGTCTGCAACGACCTGTCCTTTAATGGCGGTTCACGGGCGGTACTGGATGTTAAACTCGCTTAACTCTATAGCCCACAGTGCCAATCGTCCTGCAGCTTTAGGTACTCATCGCCTGTCGTAAAGGCTTGTCAGTTAGGACGATCATCCTGTAGGCTTGAAAGTACGGCTTGAGTTTGCGTGCTGCCGTAACTAGTGCAAATGCGAGCTTTTCCATAGGCGGATATCTTTCTTTGCTCTGCGTAGTGTCCGGCTGGTGTAATAGACGGGCTTCTGCACTCTTTCTTCTTCTTAATCAAGGCGACGCTGACGGCAGCTGAGAGACAGCAAATAGAGAAAAAGTTCTCCCTGGCTGCGAGGGACTCAGCAGTGGTGGGGAAGAGAGATAAATTTTCAATTTTTAAACGCTTGTTGGCATTCGGCGGTCCACTCGAAAGATCTTTTTAGTGTGCGAAAGAAGGGCAGGCATTTGTCCGTTGCCCTTGATACAAACCTATTAGTGCTGCTATCTTGCCGTTGAGGCTTTGCACTTCCTTCACATTTTTTGGTGGTGCCATCTCCACTATAGCCCGGATTTTGTTCGGGTTGGCTTCGATGCCCCTCTGTGACACCATGAATCCTAGGAATTTTCCTGCCGTCACCCTGAAGGTGCACTTTCCCGGATTAAGCTTCATGTTGTAAGACCAAAGAGTATTGAATGTCTCTTCGAGGTCCTTCAAGTGATCTTCCTCCCTTCGGCTCTTCACCAGCATGTCATCAACATAGACTTGGACATTCCTCCTAATCTGCTATGCGAACATCTTGTTCATGAGCCTTTGATACGTCGCGCCCACGTTTTGAGACCAAATGGCATTACTTTGTAACAGAAGAGGCCTTAGCTGGTTACGAACGATGTTTTCTCTTGATCAGCTTCGTGCATCTGGATTTGGTTGTAATCGGAGAAAGCGTCCACGAAACTTAACAGCTGGTGTTGAGCTGTAGAGTCTACTAGAGTGTCGACCCTTGGGAGGGGATAGCTGTCTTTTGGGCATGCTTTATTTAGGTCGATGAAGTCTATGCACATCCTCCACTTCCCGCTAGCCTTCCTGATCATCACTACGTTCGCTAGCCAATCGGGTAGTAAACTTCCCTAATAAAGTTCGCCTCCTGTAGCTTGCGGACTTCTTCAGCTATGGCCTGATCTCGTTCTGGGGCAAACACCCGCTTCTTCTACCGGACGGGTAGAAAGGAGGGTGACACATTCAGCTTATGCACCATGACAGAAGGGTCTATTCCCGACATGTCCTCGTGACTCTAGGCGAATACGTTCCGATTCTCTTTGAGGAAGGCTGTAAGTGCTCATCGAACCATGGGACTTGCAAGGGTCCCAATCTTTGTCGTTTGGTCAAGTCTGGAATCGTCAAGGGGTATTTCTTCAAGCTTCTCGACAAGCTCCGTCGCACTTCGATGTTCTTCTATGCTCATGGCCTGGAGGTGATCATCCATTTCCATCATAGCCACGTAGCATTCGCGTGCGGCCATCTGATTTCCACGTATTTCTCCCACTCCGTATTCGGTGGGGAACTTGATCATTAAATGATAAGTCGAGGTCGCCGCCTTCCATGAATTGAGGGTGGGTCGCCCTAAGATAGCATTGTAAGTGACGAGCAGTCGACCACGAGGAACGTCACATCCTTCGTGATCTGTTGAGTATAGTTGCCTACCGTTACAGACAATGTGATCGCGCCCAGGGGAAACACCCTTGTTCCTCCGAACCCGACGAGTGGGGCATTCGTCAGAATTAGTCGTTCCTGTCGATTCTCATCTGCTGGCATGCTGGGTAGTACAGGATATCTGCCGAGCTGCCATTGTCGACCAACACACGTGCAAATTGTAGTCCCTACTTGTAGGCTAATAACAAGCGCATCATCGTGCGGATGTGAAGGCGTCGCGCATCCTCTTCTGAGAACCCGATGATAGGACTTTCTCTTCGTGCCATTTTTTGTATTGAACCTATCAGCTGGACGTTCTGGACCATCCTGAGGTATGTCTTCCGAGCCTTTTGGGATGACCCGATAGCCGTTCCTCCTACAATCATTCTTATGTCGCCAATGGGAGGTCTAGGACGGTCATTATCCCATTGGGGGGCTGTTCTTGAGGTGGTGGATCCATTCTTTCCTTGCTTACAAACTTCTGTAATTTCCCTTGTCTTATGAGGGCCTCAATTTGCTACTTTAAGTCGTAACAATCGACTGTGTCATGGCCGTGATCTCGTGGAAGCCGCAGTATCTGTCTTTGGAACGCTTGCTAGGATCTCCCTTCAGCTTTCCAGGAAAGGTCGGTGCCCCCTCGTCCTTGATTTGCATTAGGACTTGATCTATTGGGGCGGTTAGCGGGGTGAAGCTTGTGAACCTTCCCCCCGAGGGTTTAGAACGCCTTTCATCTCTTCGATCTCTTGTCCTCGGCCTCTTTCGCCCTTGGTCTTGTCGTGCCTCTTCTTGCCTCTCCCTTTTTCTTGGCTTTTCTTCCCGGCCTATGGCACATCTTCAACATTCATGTACTTGGTGGCCCTGTAGAGTACTTCCGACATTGTCTTGGGGTCGTTTTTGTATAGTGAAAACAAAAACTTACCCTTTCGCAACCCATTTGTGAAGGCTGCTACAAGTATTTTGTCATCGACCTCGTAGATCGATAGCGCTTCCGTATTGAAGCGTGTTACGTAGGATCTCAGCGTCTCGTCCTCTCGTTGCTTGATGCTCATCAAGCATGCCATGAACTTCTTGTACCTGTGTCCCAATAAAGTGTGTAGTGAACTGAGCGCTTAGCTCCTTGAAAGTGCTGATGGAGTTCGGCGTTAGTCGGCTGAACCATACCCTTGTTGGGCCCTTCAACCTTGTAGGGAAGGCCCTATACATGATTTCGTTCGCTACCCCTGAAGGTGCATTAGAGTCTTGAAGGTCTCCAGGTGATCCAGTGGGTCCTTCACTCCGTCGTAACTGTCTATATGCGACATGCAAATTTATGTGGTAGGGGGAAGGAATTGACAGCTGCAGTAAATGGTGAGTCGGTGCGATTTACCAGATCGTCAAGGTCGCTGGACACCCGTCCCTTGAGGGCGTTCATCATGACCTCCATTTGCTCCTTTATTAGCTGTATCTCTGTGGCAATGTGTGGTTGAGTTGCATCTGTGAGGGATGGCATGCTCAGATTCTGTTGCTCCAGCCTACTTGGAGCGTTACTGCCTTCCTGTCTTCTCGTTCTCTTCTAACAGCGCTGGTGCCTTCTTGGTCCTGCTCTTGAGTGCCGTGACCTACATTTTCTGGTGTAGCTGTTCCTCTAGATCGTGGTTCTGCTTGGTAAGGCGCTCTACAACGGCAGCCAAGGTCTGCACCTGCCTTTTCGAGAACCGCTGCTCAGGTTTGTCTCCCTAAACGTTGTTCGTTGTTGCCATCGAGCGAGTCAGCACCATGTAACTCTTTTGTCCGGAAAGCGTTTTCTATGGCTCAGAAAATATCCTCACGTTTCCCACAGACGGCGCCAACTGATGATGCTGAAAATATCACCAATGAGCTGCACAAGCTTGTACCCTCGAAACGACACCTGCACAACAAAAAGGAAAAGACCTAACAGAGAGCACCGGTGTGGTGCCGGCCAAATACTCTCCGAAGGTCAAGTTAGAACTTGTTACCACTCTAGAGTGCTAGAGAGGGGTCAATTATGCGTACCTTGATTTGTGAGGGTATTGGGGCTTTTATAGTAGTACAGAGTTGACCTCTCTACCTGAGAGTAGAAGTCTTTTCCTTATAGGAATCCTTATGAGCGTAGATTGCGGAATCCTTTCTTATAGGACTCTAACATTGAACGTGGAATGCAAGTCATCTTTTGTTAATTTATGCGTGGGGGCCAAGTCATGGTTTTGTTAGAACCGTCAGCCTCAGATCCGTCAGTCTACTTCATGCCCTTCAGCCATGAAGGGTCGTCACCTTTCGGGTCTTCAACTTTCGTCATAACTATACCCGTCAGCATAAGCCGAAGGCTCAAAGGACAGGTTAGCTTTAATAATTTATACTCATCATTTTTTTTTTTTTTTTTTTTTTTTGCCGTCAGTTCCCCCTATGTGTTTCTTTTGCAGAGATGTACGCAGCTAAACAACGGATAAGGGATGCTGTTACCCGTCAGAAGGAGGAGAAAAAAGTAAAGGGGGAGATGACATCCTCGTCTGCCCCCCAGACCGTCACAAGGGGTTCCTTGAAAAGGAAACCCGACGGGGATGTCAACCATCCTCTGAAAAAGGCGGCCATCACTTCTGGGAATGAGCCCCCCGAGAAGTCAACCCCCAAGTCAGGTCATGGGGCAGGGAAGGGTGTGATGACTTCTTCTGGTCCCGTCTTGGAGGGGCCCCGTTGCCTGTTGATGCATAAGGACTTTGCCGTTGAAGCAGTAGAATCGCTTATAAAACCGACAGACATAGATCCTTGCGCTCTGTTGGGGACGGAGGAACTGGGGGCGTCAGCTGTGTTTGACTTCACACGGGTAAGCCGTCTCTCTTAACTGGCTTTTCCTTCTCTTTCCTATTTAGTGACTAACGATTGTATTTTTTCTAGGCCTTGGTTCGCGTAAAGGCGCTCCAAGACCGATGCGTAGCCAAGGAGGGTGTCGTCACTTGCATTAACAAACATAATGCTAATATGCAAAATCAGCAGGCTCAGTACAAGGAGGCCATGCGTGTTCTTAACGTCGAGCTGAAGGAAGTAAGGCAGAAGCTAGAAGAGGCGGGTCGTCAGAAGGATGAGTTAGAGAAAGAGTTGACGACTCTTCGTGATCAGGTGGAGAGAGCAGGGGCTGACGCGGTTGAGAAATTCAAGGCCTCAGACTCTTTCATTGATTCCTGTGGTGGATACTACGGCATGGGATTCGATGACTGTCTTAGACAAGTAGCGTCAGCCTTCCCTGAGCTGGACTTATCGGGGATCACCCTGGATGACGCCCCGCCAATGACGCCTGCTAATGACGTTGTCACTGTTGGTGATGATGACCCAGAGGATTCCCCCCCATATGGAGATAGTGGGGTTGTTTTGGCCCAGCCTGCTGCGAATCCTCCCGTCAACACATCAGTGGAGATCCTTGTCGTAGAAGACCCTCCTGTACCCGAGAAGTGAAAAGGTTTCAAGTGACGCTCCTTCCCAGCCGCAGTTTTTCTTTTTGCAACTATTGTATTTTGTTTCAAACAATGTTTTTAAGTGCCCCCTTGGTTTTTGGGGCTTTTATTTGAAATTAATTTACTTTTGCTTATGATATTTAGCACCTGTCGTTTTTGATTATGTATGTATGGTTATCTGCTCGAGTGCCTCATGTTTTGGTAAACTTAATTTATTTTCTTAGCTACAGGCTGAGGTCATCAGCCTTGCTGTAATTTAATGTGTTTATGACTTCGTCAGCTTTAATACAGCCGTTGCCCTCTTGCTAGGGGATTTTTAGCTGTTCTTTTGTTCGATGCTGGGCGTGTCTAGTTGTAGGTTATGATTTGAAAGAACGAAATCATGATTATGGACCCATTTAGTTTAGTGGCACCATCAGCTTTACCAAGCCGTCGGTTTCGACTTTACTTTGAGTTTTCTAGTGGAACCGTCTGCTTAATAAAGCCGTCAGTATTTGACCATTTTTATGGGTAGACGATCATTTTGGTGAGCCCGTCATTTTTATTGACTCCGTCTATTTTATGGGTCAAATAGGCTTGTCCTTTTCGTGGGCTAGTAATTTGTTGCTTGTAGGAGTTTTAACAAAATTCTATTATCCCGAGACAAGGTCGTCTACCTTATGGACTTAACCAGGTTTTGATTACCTTTTGAGATGAGGTCACTTATGTGGGACTGTCAGCTTTGTAGCTTTTGTCTATATTATGGATTTCAACCATTTTTTTATTAGATCATCCTTTTAATAGCTCCGTTCATCTTGTGGATTTGGCTAATTCGTCAGTCTTTTACCAGACCATCAGCTTAATAGCTTTTGTCCCTCTTGTGGACCTGGCCAGTCTTTTATTAGACTGTCAGCCTTATAGATTCGTCCACTTTGTGGACTTGGCCAACTTGTCAGTCTTTTATTAGACTGCCAGCCTTATAGATTCGTCCACTTTGTGAATTCGTAAATAGAAATTTCAGTAGTTCTGAATAAACTCCTCTTATTACCACACACTTATAAAAAGTAGTCTAAAAACAAAACCTGCCCTCTTGGGCTTATTGTAGCAAAAGCCAAAGTAAAAACCTGCCCCTTGGGCTTATTGTAGCGAATACTTAAAGTAAAATAATAAATCTGAGGAGTATAACTGAAATTTGCTGCGGTAAACTATAAATAAAAAGGGGGGGGGGGTGTTGTCTTTCACGTTGTCATCTCTACTGGTAGTATTTTTGCAAGTGTTCGGCATTCCAGGGATATGGTAACCTTCGTCCGTCTAGTGTCTCCAGATGGTAGGTGCCCTTCCTCTGCCACGCCGTGACTCGGTAAGGTCCTTCCCAATTTAGGCCGAGTTTTCCTTGGGTTGGGTCTCTTACTGCACCCATAACTTTCCTTAGAACGAGGTCGCCAACCTGGAAGTCTCTGTGTCTGACCCGGGAGTTGTAGTGCTTGGCCATGCGGTCCTGGTACCATGCGAGCCTTTGTTCTGCCGCTGTCCTGACTTCGTCCACCAGATCGAGCTGTAGTCGTATGGCCTCGTCATTTTTCCTTTCATCATGGTTGTGCACCCTGTAGCTCGTGAGGACGACTTTGGCTGGGATGACTGCTTCACTCCCGTATGTTAGTCGAAATGGTGTTTCTCCTGTTGGCGTCCGTGCCGTAGTCCTGTAGGCCCAAAGTATACTCGGCAACTCTTCAGCCCATATACCCTTTGCCCCCTCGAGCCGAGTCTTGATAATCTTCAGCAAGGATCGGTTCGTGACTTCGACCTGTCCGTTGGCCTGAGGGTGGGCAGGGGAGGAGTAGTGGTTCCGTATTTCCAATTGCGAGCAGAAGTCTCGGAAGGAGTCGTTGTCGAATTGCTTCCTGTTGTCCGAGACTAGGACTCTAGGGATGCCAAATCTGCATATGATACATCGCCAGACAAAGTTCCGTACGTTCTTTTCCGTAATGGTGGCCAGGGCTTCAGCTTCCACCCACTTTGTAAAGTAGTCGATGTTCACAACTAGAAACTTCAGTTGTCGTATTGCCGTAGGGAACGGCCCCATGATGTCCAGTCCCCATTGAGCGAACGGCCATGGCACCGTCATTGGGGTGAGTTCTTCGGGTGGTTGTCTGATGACGTTGCTGAACCTTTGGCACTTGTCGTAGGCTTTTACATAAGCCTCGGCATCCTTCTGCATGGTTGGCCAAAAGTACCCCGTTCGCACTAGCTTGTGCACTAATGACCTCGACCCTGAGTGGTTTCTGTAGATTCACTCGTGCACCTCTCTCATGACGTAGTCTACTTCTTCAGGACCTAAGCATCGTAGGTAGGGCGGGAGAAACCCCTTTTGTACAAGACATTTCTTATCAGAACGAACCTCGCTGCTTGGACCTTCAGTTTTCTTGCAGCTTCCTTTCCGTCTGGCAATATGCCTTTCTTTAAGTAAGAAACTAACAGCGCAATCCAGTCGCTTTCGGGACCAAGCTCGTGTATCTCCACCGAATTTATAAGTGGAGAGAATTGAACGAAGGAGAGTACCTTACCAAGGGTGGCCATATGTTCGGCCGAAGTGGCTTTGGCTAGGCGATCAGCTTGCTCATTTTCCCCCCGGGGGATCTGTATAATTTCGGCCTTTAGTTCGTTTACCCTTCTCCTGGCTTGGTCCAGATACATCTTCATTCTTTCACCTTTACACTCATATTCCCCATTTATCTGGTTGACCACGACTTGAGAGTCACAGTATATGACCACTCTTTCGGCTCCTGCAGCTTTGGCGAGGTCAAGCCCTGCTATCAGAGCTTCGTACTCCGCCTCGTTGTTGGTGGTAGGGAACTCAAGGCGGACCATACACTTGACCGTGTCTCCTTCGGGTGACTGTAGTACGATGCCAGCCCCCCCAACTTGCCTGTTGGAGGATCCGTCCACATGTATGCTCCATTGAGGAGATTCTTCTGCCCCCCTGTCCTCGCCATTTGTAAACTCAGCTATGAAGTCTGCAACGACCTGTCCTTTAATGGCGGTTCACGGGCGGTACTGGATGTTAAACTCGCTTAACTCTATAGCCCACAGTGCCAATCGTCCTGCAGCTTTAGGGTTACTCATCGCCTGTCGTAAAGGCTTGTCAGTTAGGACGATCATCCTGTAGGCTTGAAAGTACGGCTTGAGTTTGCGTGCTGCCGTAACTAGTGCAAATGCGAGCTTTTCCATAGGCGGATATCTTTCTTTGGCTCTGCGTAGTGTCCGGCTGGTGTAATAGACGGGCTTCTGCACTCTTTCTTCTTCTCTAATCAAGGCGACGCTGACGGCAGCTGGAGAGACAGCAAGATAGAGAAAAAGTTCCTCCCCTGGCTGCGAGGGACTCAGCAGTGGTGGGGAAGAGAGATAAATTTTCAATTCTTTAAACGCTTGTTGGCATTCGGCGGTCCACTCGAAAGATCTTTTTAGTGTGCGAAAGAAGGGCAGGCATTTGTCCGTTGCCCTTGATACAAACCTATTTAGTGCTGCTATCTTGCCGTTGAGGCTTTGCACTTCCTTCACATTTTTTGGTGGTGCCATCTCCACTATAGCCCGGATTTTGTTCGGGTTGGCTTCGATGCCCCTCTGTGACACCATGAATCCTAGGAATTTTCCTGCCGTCACCCTGAAGGTGCACTTTCCCGGATTAAGCTTCATGTTGTAAGACCAAAGAGTATTGAATGTCTCTTCGAGGTCCTTCAAGTGATCTTCCTCCCTTCGGCTCTTCACCAGCATGTCATCAACATAGACTTGGACATTCCTCCTAATCTGCTATGCGAACATCTTGTTCATGAGCCTTTGATACGTCGCGCCCACGTTTTTGAGACCAAATGGCATTACTTTGTAACAGAAGAGGCCTTAGCTGGTTACGAACGATGTTTTCTCTTGATCAGCTTCGTGCATCTGGATTTGGTTGTAATCGGAGAAAGCGTCCACGAAACTTAACAGCTGGTGTTGAGCTGTAGAGTCTACTAGAGTGTCGACCCTTGGGAGGGGATAGCTGTCTTTTGGGCATGCTTTATTTAGGTCGATGAAGTCTATGCACATCCTCCACTTCCCGCTAGCCTTCCTGATCATCACTACGTTCGCTAGCCAATCGGGTAGTAAACTTCCCTAATAAAGTTCGCCTCCTGTAGCTTGCGGACTTCTTCAGCTATGGCCTGATCTCGTTCTGGGGCAAACACCCGCTTCTTCTACCGGACGGGTAGAAAGGAGGGTGACACATTCAGCTTATGCACCATGACAGAAGGGTCTATTCCCGACATGTCCTCGTGACTCTAGGCGAATACGTTCCGATTCTCTTTGAGGAAGGCTGTAAGTGCTCATCGAACCATGGGACTTGCAAGGGTCCCAATCTTTGTCGTTTGGTCAAGTCTGGAATCGTCAAGGGGTATTTCTTCAAGCTTCTCGACAAGCTCCGTCGCACTTCGATGTTCTTCTATGCTCATGGCCTGGAGGTGATCATCCATTTCCATCATAGCCACGTAGCATTCGCGTGCGGCCATCTGATTTCCACGTATTTCTCCCACTCCGTATTCGGTGGGGAACTTGATCATTAAATGATAAGTCGAGGTCGCCGCCTTCCATGAATTGAGGGTGGGTCGCCCTAAGATAGCATTGTAAGTGGACGAGCAGTCGACCACGAGGAACGTCACATCCTTCGTGATCTGTTGAGTATAGTTGCCTACCGTTACAGACAATGTGATCGCGCCCAGGGGAAACACCCTTGTTCCTCCGAACCCGACGAGTGGGGCATTCGTCAGAATTAGTCGTTCCCTGTCGATTCTCATCTGCTGGCATGCTGGGTAGTACAGGATATCTGCCGAGCTGCCATTGTCGACCAACACACGGTGCAAATTGTAGTCCCCTACTTGTAGGCTAATAACAAGCGCATCATCGTGCGGATGGTGAAGGCGTCGCGCATCCTCTTCTGAGAACCCGATGATAGGACTTTCTCTTCGTGCCATTTTTTGTATTGAACCTATCAGCTGGACGTTCTGGACCATCCTGAGGTATGTCTTCCGAGCCTTTTTGGATGACCCGATAGCCGTTCCTCCTACAATCATTCTTATGTCGCCAATGGGAGGTCTAGGACGGTCATTATCCCATTGGGGGGGCTGTTCTTGAGGTGGTGGATCCATTCTTTCCTTGCTTACAAACTTCTGTAATTTCCCTTGTCTTATGAGGGCCTCAATTTGCTACTTTAAGTCGTAACAATCGACTGTGTCATGGCCGTGATCTCGGTGGAAGCCGCAGTATCTGTCTTTGGAACGCTTGCTAGGATCTCCCTTCAGCTTTCCAGGAAAGGTCGGTGCCCCCTCGTCCTTGATTTGCATTAGGACTTGATCTATTGGGGCGGTTAGCGGGGTGAAGCTTGTGAACCTTCCCCCCGAGGGTTTAGAACGCCTTTCATCTCTTCGATCTCTTGTCCTCGGCCTCTTTCGCCCTTGGTCTTGTCGTGCCTCTTCTTGCCTCTCCCTTTTTCTTGGCTTTTCTTCCCGGGCCTATGGCACATCTTCAACATTCATGTACTTGGTGGCCCTGTAGAGTACTTCCGACATTGTCTTGGGGTCGTTTTTGTATAGTGAAAACAAAAACTTACCCTTTCGCAACCCATTTGTGAAGGCTGCTACAAGTATTTTGTCATCGACCTCGTAGATCGATAGCGCTTCCGTATTGAAGCGTGTTACGTAGGATCTCAGCGTCTCGTCCTCTCGTTGCTTGATGCTCATCAAGCATGCCATGAACTTCTTGTACCTGTGTCCCCAATAAAGTGTGTAGTGAACTGAGCGCTTAGCTCCTTGAAAGTGCTGATGGAGTTCGGCGTTAGTCGGCTGAACCATACCCTTGTTGGGCCCTTCAACCTTGTAGGGAAGGCCCTATACATGATTTCGTTCGCTACCCCCTGAAGGTGCATTAGAGTCTTGAAGGTCTCCAGGTGATCCAGTGGGTCCTTCACTCCGTCGTAACTGTCTATATGCGACATGCAAAATTTATGTGGTAGGGGGAAGGAATTGACAGCTGCAGTAAATGGTGAGTCGGTGCGATTTACCAGATCGTCAAGGTCGCTGGACACCCGTCCCTTGAGGGCGTTCATCATGACCTCCATTTGCTCCTTTATTAGCTGTATCTCTGTGGCAATGTGTGGTTGAGTTGCATCTGTGAGGGATGGCATGCTCAGATTCTGTTGCTCCAGCCTACTTGGAGCGTTACTGCCTTCCTGTCTTTCTCGTTCTCTTCTAACAGCGCTGGTGCCTTCTTGGTCCTGCTCTTGAGTGCCGTGACCTACATTTTCTGGTGTAGCTGTTCCTCTAGATCGTGGTTCTGCTTGGTAAGGCGCTCTACAACGGCAGCCAAGGTCTGCACCTGCCTTTTCGAGAACCGCTGCTCAGGTTTCGTCTCCCTAAACGTTGTTCGTTGTTGCCATCGAGCGAGTCAGCACCATGTAACTCTTTTGTCCGGAAAGCGTTTTCTATGGCTCAGAAAATATCCTCACGTTTCCCACAGACGGCGCCAACTGATGATGCTGAAAATATCACCAATGAGCTGCACAATGCTTGTACCCTCGAAACGACACCTGCACAACAAAAAGGAAAAGACCTAACAGAGAGCACCGGTGTGGTGCCGGCCAAATACTCTCCGAAGGTCAAGTTAGAACTTGTTACCACTCTAGAGTGCTAGAGAGGGGTCAATTATGCGTACCTTGATTTGTGAGGGTATTGGGGCTTTTATAGTAGTACAGAGTTGACCTCTCTACCTGAGAGTAGAAGTCTTTTCCTTATAGGAATCCTTATGAGCGTAGATTGCGGAATCCTTTTCTTATAGGACTCTAACATTGAACGTGGAATGCAAGTCATCTTTTGTTAATTTATGCGTGGGGGCCAAGTCATGGTTTTGTTAGAACCGTCAGCCTCAGATCCGTCAGTCTACTTCATGCCCTTCAGCCATGAAGGGTCGTCACCTTTCGGGTCTTCAACTTTCGTCATAACTATACCCGTCAGCATAAGCCGAAGGCTCAAAGGACAGGTTAGCTTTAATAATTTATACTCATCAATCTCAATCAACTCATAGTTAAGTTGAATTTTTAAATGGGTATTAAAATTGATTAAGTGTGGTTGTGTCTATTCTTTAATATGTAATATGACGATATGACATGTTGGCATTGGGTAGTAAAACTTGGGTTTTACACCACATCCTTGTAGAATTTAATCTCTTATTATTATGGCATCAACATTGATCAAAACTAATATTTGTAGCACAAGAAAAAATAAAAGTAAATTTTATTGTATAGCAATATTGACTACTATGCATTATACAATTGAGTGGGAAGACCACTAAGTATCACCAATCTAGTCTTTTTTAAGTGCACTTAATAATATCTCGCATTCTAACATTTACAACTTATCTTTTCAAGGGCAATATTGACTACTATGCGTTATACGATTGAGTGGGAAGGCCACCGAGCATCACTAATCTGGTCTTCAAGTTCACTTAATAATTTCTCGCATTCTAACATTTACAACTTACCTTTTCAAGGGCAATCAAGTTTAGCTTCTTCTTACAGGAAAAAAAAAGTTTAGCTACAAATTAAAAAGAGGATTACACGAAATAATAATAAAAAAATTATTTATATAATAATAGATGATACTATTTAAAATAATTAATTTAAAAAAAAATTATGTCTACTTATAATATTTACAAATTTATAAATTATTAAAAAAAAAAAAATGAACCATGTGAAGCATGGGTAATGACTAGTATTGTCGATTTGGTAGCCATAATAAACCAATTGCCAATAAATTGCTTGTTAGGGCATGACATTTGGCGTACCCTTTCACTGATGATATACTTCGATATATCGTAGAGTTCAATTATACATATTGTGGAGCTCTTCAAAAAATAAGAAGATAAAAAATCATCTCATTTATATATAGTCCTGGTTTTATATTTGGTGTAAATGCACTTTTAGTTCCTACATTTTGAAGTTTTTCCATTTTAGTCCCTACATTTTATTTTTTCCACTTTTAGTCCCTAAAACCAATTTACGCCGTTCACTTTAGTCCTTCAAGCCCCATTCCATCACCAATTATCAGGGAAACTAACAGGATCTATAAATTTTTTTTTTTTTTTTTTTTTACGCACTGGTGAATAAAATAAGGGAATAAGGAAGAAATCAGATGAAAGCTCATCAATAACTCACGTGAAGCACTTTTAGTGCACTTACCTACCTCTGGCGCGCAGGTAATGACCTTTCCCAAATCAGACTTAAATCCCTAGCTCTCTGCCTCTGCCTCAAAGCCAATAGCCATCATCATCAACCTAAAGAAAATTCCACTTCTCTCTCAAACCACCATCATCATCAACCATCTCAAGATCTTCAACAATTTCGAAGTCTTTGATTAGATGGAAGCAAGCTCTTCAACCAGTTCAAGCTTAAGGAGGAGAGCTCCATTTAGGTGCTACTGTGATGAAAAACTAGTGTTAGTCATTTCGTGGACATCGGACAACCTTGGCAGAAGGTTTTATGGCTGTCCAAACTACTGGGTATTTCAATATTTGAGTATGTTTTTTAATTAATCATGTTTTTTCTACTAGGTAGCTCAAGCTTTGTTATTGATGTTATTCTATTTTAGTGAGATGGGGTTTTCTTCCTCTTCTTTGTTTTTGTTTTTTTTTTTTGTTTTTTTTTTTTTCCAATGTCTATTATTTTCTGAGAAAACTAGGGAAAATCATAGTGAGATGGGGTTTTCTTCCTCTTCTTTGTTTTTGTTTTTTTTTTTTGTTTTTTTTTTTTTCCAATGTCTATTATTTTCTGAGAAAACTAGGGAAAATCTAGGAAAATTGATTTTGAATCATGGGGTTTTCGTGTTTTTATTTTTATTTCATTGGGGTTAAGAGAAAGGGAGGAGGGACTTTCTGCATTTAGTTCGTTTTCCTGGGTTTGGAAGCAATAATTTTGGGTTTTTTTTTTCTTGTTTTACTAAGCTATTTGGTGGTGTAAAAAATGCTGCTAGTAGTTTTTGACACCTTGTTCAAGAGGTAGGATTTGTGCATATATTGATGCATGCAAATAGAGTGCAGGGTGAACATATGAACACATAAGGTTATTGTTCAATTGTGACATGCATTATGTGAGCATATGAGATTAAGTCTCTGGTTTATTGACTGCATTCACTTGTGAGTTGTTATGCATGCATATGGCTTGGGTTTGCGAAATTAAAACTCAATTTGTTGACTGGGGAATATTTTCCTTTTGTTGGTTGGGTTAGTTTATTGATCTTCAATGTTAATGTTTTCTTAAAAATTGGATTGCTGTGGTTATATATAAACAACAATGTTTTTTCAATTTCATATTAATTATACAGTCCTTATTGGTCATTAAGTAGCTTGATGGATGAAGAAATTGGTTTGCATTTCAGGTTGGGCGAAAGTGTAAATTCTTCCAATGGCGTGATGATGAGATATGTGAACGTGGTAAGGTGCTCATCCCAGAGCAAAGGCAACGGATTATCAGACTAGAGGCCGAGGTTGCAAGATGCTACAGGAGAGAGAAGTTTTACAATGTGGCTTTGGCATTCTTATTGGTGATATGTGGGATTTGTCTCATTAATTGTATGGGTAGTTAGATAGGTAGTGGAAGTTTGATTAGGCTGGGAAGTGTGGAAGTGTTTATGTTTGGTTAGGTGGGTGGTGGAAGTGTATGTTTGGTTAGCATGTTACATAGATGGGGGAGTTTCAATATCCTGTAATTGCTAATGCAAAGGGCTGGCAGTGTGTATATTTTTTGGTTGGGCAATTAGCATGGAAACACCTGCTGTTTTTTTTTTTTTTTTTTTGGGTACCATTCCTGGAATGAAATGAATACCCCTGTTTTCTAACTGTGTTGTTCAATGGTAAAATATTAATAATGATCCATTCTCTCCTTTGTAACTTTTTTGCCACATTGAATGATTTGGAATTTTTGTGTGCTTAACATTTGTTTTGTATTCATCAATGTGGGGCTGCTGAAATGTGTTTATGAACTGTATTCATACTGGTTTCAGTTTAATAAAAAATAAAAAGTTAAATAAACAATTTGAAAAAAGAGATGTGAATATGAAATTTTATAGTAAGTCTCAATTTCAAAGTCAAAAAGAGTAAATGATGACAATTTAGGGCATGTTGGCACAGACAGGCTACTTAAAAGTTCAAAAATTCCTTTAGACATAGAGGTGAGTTTCCATGTGTTACCAATGTTAAATGATTGTCTTCTGCACCCTTCTTGGCATTCGGATTTATATAAATCTTATTAAACCAGGGACTATAGTGATATTATTAACAATGTACAAACTTCTAATTTCTTAATTGGTCTAAAATTATGTAGACTTTTTAGTCATATTATTCCCTCTTATGCAGTTCAGTCACATCTTAAAAAAGATCTATTAAACATGTCCAACTTTGCATGTAATTGAGGTTTACTTAAAAGATCTACTTAAAATATCTATTAGGCATGACTGAGTCAGCTTTGCAGCTAACTCAATTAATTCCCATATAATATTACCCCACACGTTAGGCATGACTCAGATCAAAAGGGATCTCACTGAATCCTTTGAAGTGTATTGTTTACACACACTAGCCAATCTACAGCATATTGACAAATTGACAACAAAAATCCCAGTCAACAAAAAACCAAATTTGAACCAAACTTTTTGAGCTTGATTGACAGATTGACAAAGGCACAGATTGACAAAGGCACACTATCTACTGCAATACAAATTTCTGCATCAACACACAGCTGCAATACACATTTTTGCTGCAATACAAATTTTTGTAAATTTCTGCTGCAATCCAGATTTCTACAATACAAATTGCTGCTGCAAATTTCTGATGCAATAGAAATTTCTGCAATATTTCTGCTGCAATACACATTTCTGCTGCAATACAAATTTCTGCTGCAAATTTCTGCAATATTTTTGCTACAATACATATTTCTGCCATACAAATTTCTGCAATAAAAATTTCTACTTCAAATTTCTGCTGCAATAGAAATTTCTGGTCCTGGTAGCTGCAATACAAATTTCTGCTGCAAATAAAATATGCTCACAAGTCACAAGTCAGAAATTAGTCAAATAGTCAAAGTACAAAAGATGAGTCATAACTCAACTTTATATCAAATCAATACAAACACTTCCAGCAACACTACACGGTCAGACTTATTATGGCACTGTGCACAGCTCGGACTAGGCACAATGTTGCGTCGGTGAAGATTAACCAATGTTGGCAGTGCATTGTTACACATTCTCCACACAAAATGCCTTATTTTGTTGGGTACCCGAAGTTGCCAGATGCTTTTCCAGAATTTTTTCTGGCTGTCCGGATTTGAACTACCTGCACTAGAAGAGATATCACAGGAAACCAACATTTTATAGGCACTACAAGTTGTAAACATACCAGATGGCGTGTGTGCCCAAGTAATGTGATCATCAGGGCATCGAGAGCTCAACGGAATACCCAGGATAATGTCAAGTTCATGGGGCATAAATAGTTGCTGCACAACCTCTGTTCTCTAGGCTACCCTTTCTAGATCAATCAAAAAGCTAACTTTCACATCCGGGGCCATAGAAGGGAGTGGTGAAATGACTGAACAGTTTTCACGTCCAGGCAGCCACCTATCCTTCTTAACTCGCACTGCCTCACCTGTCCCTATACGCCACACCATTCCTTTTCGAATCATGTCTCGAGCACCAATAATACTCTTCCATGCATAAGACCCTGAACTTAAATCTTTTGCATCTAATATGGAACAATCCGGACAGAACCGAGCCTTAAAGACTCGATGGCAAAGAGAGTCAATATTATTGATCAATCTCTATACTTGTTTAGCCAATAAAGCATCATTAAATTTTACAATCTCTTTGAAGCCCATACCACCCACTTCTTTGGCTTCACATAACCGCTCCCATCTTACCCAATGAGTCTTTCGATGCTCTCCACTATACCCCCACCAAAATTTGCGGATCATGCTTTCCAATTCCCTTACAAGCCCCTTAGGGAGTTTAAAGCAGCACATGGTATAAGTCAGGATCACCTGAATTACTAATTTAATCAACACTTCCCTACCCGCTTGAGACAATAGTTTTTCTTTCCACCCTTGGAGCTTTTTTCACACCCTCTCTTTGATGTAAATGAAGCTTTGTTTTTTTGCCCTTCCCACCAATGCCGGCAACCCCAAATATTTCTCAAATTGGCAGATAGCTGGGACACCCAAAACTTGTTGAATCAGGACCCGAACCTTATGAGGAGTGTTCGAACTAAAAAATAAATTAGTTTTCTCCCAGTTAATTTTCTGACCTAAACCCCTCTCATAAATAGCCAGAATTTCAAGAATTTTCTGGCACTCCGCTTCCTTAGCACTGCAAAACAACACACTATCATCTGCAAAGAATAAATGAGAGACTTTTGGTCCATTCCTACATATAGCCACACCCCTAATATACCCTTTCACCTCAGCTTTATTCAAAAGACTTTGTAAATCCATGGCACACATAAGAAAAAGATAGGGTGACAGCTAATCTCCTTGACGTAAACCACGACTAGGTATGATATTACACACAAGTTGACCATTCAGAAGAACAGAATAGGAAACTGTGCTAATACAAGACATAATAAGAGACACCATCCTTTCCCCAAGCCCAAGGTGCCTCATAGCTTGCTCCAAGAGTTCCCATTCAACCCTGTCATAAGCCTTACTCATATCAAGCTTAAGCGCCATCTGACCCACCTTCCCATTGGTTTTTCTTTTAAGATAGTGAAGAGTTTCAAAGGCCACAAGTACATTGTCCGAAATAAGTCTACCCGATAAAAAAGCACTTTGAGTTTCCGGAATAGCACTAGCAAGGAATTTTTTCAAACGATTCACCAACACCTTAGAAATCAATTTATAGACCACATTACACAAACTAATGGGGCGAAAATCAGCAACTTTCTTTGGGTGTTTTACTTTCAGGATTAAAGCAATAAAAGTGGAATTTAATGACTCAGGTACCACACCGGAATTAAGAGCATTAAGAACCACAGATGTTACATCTCTACCCACAATATGCCAAAATGACTTATAAAAAATAGAGGACATACCATCAGGTCCAGGAGCAGTAAGAGGGGCCATTTGATCCAGAGCAAGCCTAACCTCACTAGCTTGGAAGTCACAGCTTAACAAACCAGCATCCTCCTTAGATATGGCCGAGTGAATGCCACTCAAAATCTCCTCAAAACCTGAAGGGTTGGATGTGGTATAGATGTCCCTAAAATAATGCTCAATGATGCCTCCCATTCGGCCCTCATCCTCCCTCCACACCCCATCATTATCCTCCAAGCCAGCAATAAAGTTTCGACAATTCCTTTGGTTAGCCCGACAATGGAAGAACCGAGAGTTGCTATCACCTTCCTTGAGCCAAGCATTCCGGGACCGCTGCTTCCACATGCATTCTTCCCTATTTTTCAGCCTTTGAATCTCTTCCCTCAACATGTAGATTCTCCTTGGGTTGGTTCTATAACTACCACCTTCTTCTGCTGCCTGTAATTCTTTAAGCTTCTTCTGTAAAGAGTTTCGAACATGCCCAAAACAATTTTTGTCCCACACATTCAGATTAAGTTGACAAGCCACAATCTTTTGCTGGAAACCCCAAACCGATTCAGACACAACTCGTTCACCCCAAGCATCTTTAATCACTAATTCACAGGAACGATCTTTTAACCACATTGCTTCAAACTGGAACGGTTTGCCCCTCCTATAAAATCACTTAAACTCAAAATCTGGACAAAGCAATAGCGGTTTATGATCAGAGTGGAAAGCATCTAAATGGTGAATACGGGTAGTAGGGAACTGCAAAATCCAGTCAATGGTAGCTACACCTCTATTCAGCCGGATCCAAGTATTTTGATCACCCAGCCTACGATTACACCAGGTAAAAGGGTAACCATTGAAACCAAGATCCTTCAGTCTACAATAGTCCAATGCATCCCTGAAACTTTGCATCTGGCGCTCTGGCCTATCCAACCATCCCATTTTCTCATCCGCAAACAAAATTTCATTGAAATCCCCCATACAAACCCAAGGCAAAGCTGAACGGTAACTCAAATCTCGAAGTAAAGACCAGGAGTTTTCCCGGCTGGCAGTGTCAAGGTCTCCATAGAAACCTGTGAAACGCCAAGCGTCATTCACTCCATGGTTAATAAAAGCATCAATGTGACGATTAGAAGAAGACTGAACATCCACATCAAGATCGGATTTCCAGTACAAAGCAAGACCACCACCTGAATTAATACGAGGAATAAAGAAAAGATTAGTAAATTGAATCTGTCTACCAACTCTTTCCAAAATAGATTTCTCAGCTTTGGTTTCCATTAAGAAAACCAATTTGGGATCTTTTGTAGTCACTAGGGCAACTACTTCATCCTCTGTCTGTGGGTTCCCAAGCCCACGATAGTTTCAGCTAAGGCAACTCATTGTGCACGGTGGTGCTGGACCCCAGCAACTACCTTTGAATTTTTGTCCTCCTCCTGACTACCACCTTCCATGCATTGCTTCTTCCCCTCTATCAGTTCATCTATTTCCATGTCCATACCACGTTTTCCAAAATTATTTTTTAATTCCTCCAAAATGGTCCCACACCCCACTTCAGGCCCTTGCACAGCGTTCCCCACCTCACGTGCTAATCTTTTCCACCCTCTTGTAGATTGAGGTGTAGGCTTAGAAGTGACAAAATTATCACCCAATAAACTCGGCTGAACATCACACAATACATGAGTGCCTTTAGCTGTGTGCTTTTCCCCAGTATCTTGGTGATCCGTGTCTTCCTCAATGGATAAGTTCACAATATTCCTCTCCAATCTCACTGATTGTTCTTCCAAATGCACCCTACAGTTGCTGGTTGCCATGCTCTCACTATCTGAAGTTCTTGCACACCCATCCTCCTCGGTTATGGGTGCTACAGGTTTGGCCACTACTTCTTCCTTTTCTCCCTTGTACTCCCTCTATTGCATAAAACCCGAACCAGTAAAGGAGTTTGTTTGTGAAGCCATCCCTCCCCTAGTGCCGAGACCATGGGCTTGTCGTTGCTTTTGTTTTGCCCATGGAGCTTGGCTATGTGCAGCTCCTGAAATCACAGTCACTGTCTTCCTAGTAGCTCTGACTGCATCTACCCTAAGCCAATCACCATATTGCTGATCTTCCCTTTTCAACCAGCCCATACTACGCAACCAAACCTCACAATCTCGCTCCCCATGGCCAACTCTCCCACACCAATAACAGAATTTTGGAAGTCGCTCAAATTTTAAGCCCACCCAACCCACAAGTTTACCTTCATTCCATAGCTTGCAACACCTAGGCAATGGCCGTGAAATATCAAGCTTAATCCTCACCCTTAAGAACTCAGCCACTGTTCCGTCGTTCTCGGAGTCTGCCACCTACAACACTATGCCCAACCTATTTCCAATCGATTCTCCGGTCTCCTGAGTAACAAGGTTCAGTGGTATATTATGGATTTGCATCCAAAAGGTGGTGGATGAATAATCAAGCAGTAGTGCCAATTCAGCATCAATAGTCCTCTGAAAAACCACCAAATTTCTATCATACGACCAAGGTTCATATTCAAGTACACGTTCCAGATCAAGGATATCTTCAAACTTAAATAGTAAAATATTATCCCCAATGTCCTGAAGCTTAAGTTCTCCAATAGGTTTCCACAGAGGTTTAAAAGTGCGAGCCACGACATCCACGTTCAGCACTCGCTTTGTGAGGAACTTACCTACCAACCTCTGAACAACCAACTCCTTTTGTCTTAAAACCTCAGCCCCACGTTCTTCCTCCCCTGACAGAGAAAACCTTGCCCACATCTCGTCTAAACCAGCCATAATGCCTCTTCTAACCCAAACCACAGCCCCACCATGTAACTATACTCACACAGCCGTCCATCCTACCAGTCTCCATGGAGTCTGAAGGGTGATAATAACCTAGACTAGGCTAGGTACGTTATTCTACAGGCAACGTGTTCAAGGAAAAACCCTAAACCCTAGCCGACCAGAGAAACTATGTCTAAATACATGAGATAAAAACACATTTTATTGATATCAAATTTGATGTGTATGATAAATATTGAAAGAATATTTGATTTAAAAATTTAATATAAAGATACTAAGAGATTTAATTTTCACAAAATTAATACTAGATATAACTTGAGTCAAAGCGTCTACCAATTTTGAGTATGATAAAATATTAAATCTATAATAAATTATGAAATAGTATTGCATTGAAATAAAGTTATATCATATAAAAGATGAACTTAACTTTTATAAATGCACACTTATTAGTTATTATGTACTACTAAGATGATTTAGAGCATACATATGTACATTCATTATATATATATATATATATATGTATGTATGTATGTATGTATGCACACACACATAATATATATATATATGTGTGTGTGTGTGTGTATGCACACACACATTTATATACATACATGTGTGTATTTATGTATATAAATTGCTAGCTAAAGAACGAATTTCCTTCATTGTTGATTTGGTAGCCATAATAAACCAATTACCTATAAATTGCTTGTTAGGGCATGACATTTGGCTTACCCTTTCACTAATGATATACTTCCATATACATCGTGGAGTTCAATTATACGTATTGTGGAGCTCTTAAAAAAAATAAGAAGATAAAAAATCATCTCATTTATATATATTGTTAGGTTCTAAGACTTTAGGAACTAATGTATTAGAACTTCAATTTGTATTATGTTGGTAAACCATGATTAAAACTTAGAGTCTAGAATTAGGCTGCTCAAAGTGTATTTATTTGTAAAGTTGGAATCAAGTGCACTACAGGATTTACTATGTAAATATGTAAGGCTCGATCGCCCTCAAGATCTCACAAGATATTCACATATACTTAGGGTTATCAAGAATCAAGATTATGTCAAAAGCTTGATGATCATTTCAGTTGCTGCATAAAGAGTGTCGGGGGCGGTTTTTTGCGTGTAGCCACGTGTCTTCTACTGGAAGTGTGACTTTGCTAAGCCCGAATTTGTTTTAGGGAGTTCAACCTGGAACTCAACATTGGGCCGCATAGACCAATGGCTTTCGGTGTATCTTTAAGCCTACAAAATAAATAAAGCCTAAAGTCTTAGAATCATGATAATGTTTGAAATAAATAAATAAATATGCTTGGCATGATAGCTTGGATTAAATGGTAAGTTGATACGTCATTATTATGTATATTACGTGATGTCCAATAGTCCATATCCAGCTGTCACTCATGGTTCATGTTTAACATAATAAGGTATGTCCGGCAATGGATCATGTCCTAATAAGGCATGCATCCAACAATGATTTATGTCCAAGTAATATACATCCAACAATGGTTTATGTCCAAGTAATATATGTCCATTGGTGGTATATGTCTGAATAATATGTCCAACTATGGTAGATTAATTTATTAATATATATTATCATTAATGAAATATTAGTGTGATCATGTTTATTAAATAGCGAGATGATATTAAAGTAACTTGCATCCAGCGGTAAGATAATAGTGAGTTAACATATACTTAATAATGTAACTTCAAAGATGGAGAAAAGTATTGACTTATCTTTTATGTTTCTGAGTCCTGCTATATAGCAACACTTCATTCTTTATACGATTTGTGGCTCGAGTTGTATGGCGTTAATGAGCTAATAACCTTCATATTTTGTAGCTCCAACTGTATAACATTAGTGGACTTAATATTTCAGCAACATGAGAAAATGAGTCCAACAGCATAATAACATTAATCGGGTGGTATAATGATAATGAATAAAAGATACTTAATAATATAAATTTGAAGACAAAACTATAATGACTTATCTTCATATTTTGCAGCTCCAGCCGTATCACATCAGCAGACTTAACATTTCAGTAGCATGATGAAGTGAATCCTTTCGTGGTGACTTCATGTTTGAAAGGGAAAATGGGTGCAACTGGAGGGAGAGAAAGCATGTCCAGCCGTATGCATTAGTTGGTTAAGTTTGTCCCCTTAATCATGCACTTAAATGATCTTCCTCATGTAATGCTCTTTTAGTTTTTAGTCAAGTATGAGTTATATTGTCTTTCATAAGAAGGGCTTTTAATTTCACAAGTTTGTGCCTTTCACAAGAATAGCTTTAAGTATTAGAAATGTATGTCTTCAATGAGAATGACTTCAATATGAAGTCTTTGTGCCTTTTAAGAGAAAGGCCTTAGTATTGATGTTCATATGTCTTCCATGAGAAAGGGCTTTTGTAATGTATTCTTGGAAGAGTGTTTGATATGTTTTAGGATGTGTGGAGATGGTAAGAAGTATATATATTTTGTGAGATATGGTGTTTGTAATATGTATAGGAATTATATGTGGATACTTTGTTGGACATGGATCTTGTATATGCGTACTTTGTGAGACATGGAATTTAAAGATGTATGAGAAGTATGTATGGGTATTTTGTTGGGAATGTGTTTGTAAAATATATGGAAGTATGAGATAGATAATATGAAGGTTAAATGTAGTAAAGGCTGCTGCTAGAGTTGTTTCTTGTATTATGACATTGGTTATGTTGCTTTCTAAGAAGAGAGGTATTGTAAGAGAAATAGAGAAAGAGATGGAGATGTGTTTTTGGGTAGCAAAATGATGATACTTCAAAATAATGGAGTGTGGGAAGGATGGGTAATGGTGTTGTAATATGTATGTGGTGTTGTTATCTATGAAGAAAGATTTTGTAAGAGAGATGGAGAAGTATGAAAATGTGTATGTGGCAGCCAAATGAAGTTTAAGAATAAATGGTGAGAGAGGGATCCCCCATGGTGTGTGGCTTGGTCCTCTCTATATAGAGCCAAGCATGTAACTAGATTAGAACTAGTTGAAGGGAAACTTAGCAAATAAGGAAAAATCTTTGACAAATTAAGTGGTCTTTTGTTTTTTGGCCAAAAGAAGAAAGTTTGAGACTTAATGGTGCTGTCACAACTGTTAGCTGTCAAATGATGCCATCTGAATGACATCTTTTGCTTGGAGGGAAAAATATTTGGCATTAAATTCATGGCTTGGCTAAAAATGGTAAGATAATCTTTATGAGATCCTTCTATTTCTGGTACCACAGCTGGAGCCACTATAGAATGTGCTGAAGCTGTGGCAGCTTCTGCAAAAGCTGTTTCTGCAGAAGCTATTTCTACTTTTGCTGGAGCTGCTTGCAGCTTCTGCTGAAGCTGTTTGCAACTTCTGCTAGAGCTGTTGTTAGTGTTTTTGGCTAATTTTCCTTTTTTGGAAAATTATGTGTTTAGTCCATATAAAATTTTGGTAAGTAATAGACTAGTTGGTTGATATTTAATGAAGTTTTAGAGATGTAATTATGGTCTTTTTGTATTTTAACCAAATCTTGGAGAGTAAGGAGAGTATTTTAATGCTAGATATGAGATATTAATATATATTTAGCCATGTGCTTGGAATTGATTTAGATGATAATAATATAATTTATATGAAATACTATAATTACATTTTTAAACTTATATTATATGATGAACATTAATTTTTATGTAAAGAACATGGGGAGTTTTGTCATTTTAAGTGTTATGTGATATGAGAGGCTTACCAAATGTTACCTATTGCACACCAACTTGTCAGAGCTTAAGGAATTGGGGAAGACATGCCAAGCAATATGCTTTCCCTTATCAACTTTGAATCACTAGAGCTTTACTGAACATACTTCTTGGCCCTCCAAACCACGACTCTCAAAATTCCCCCGATGAGACTCATAAGTTTGGATCATGAGCCAAAAAATGAGATGATGTGCTATGAGCTTGAACCATGGGCTTTGACACCTTTTTGTATAAATATGGGTTCTTTTGGGCTTTAAAAGAGATTTTTTTCAAAATCCATGATAGTGTTGACATGGTGCGGGTCGCCAATGAAATGAAGCCATGAGATGTGAAAAATTTGTCCTTAACAAAGAGCTTAAAGAAAAGCACAAGTGGGAGTTCTTGTGGTTGTTGTGAATCCAAGAAAGAAGTAGTCCGTAGACTCGGAGCTGTCACATGGTCGTGGTAGTAAGTTTCCTACTCGAGGTAGCAATAAGATGTTAGTGGTCTAAGTCGCTATTGTGTAAACTTCAATTCTTTCATAGTGGATCTATTTTACCTTGAGGATAACTAGGTTAAATCCTCCCCAGATATTTTACAGGTTTGGTTTTCCTAGGTTATCGTATCATTGTGTTATTTATTTTCCACACTGTTCAATGATATGATTTATATGTGTTAACCTAGATTTACATAATTTACCTAAGTTAATCACTTGGCTAAATAACTAGATTAATCTAGTTGTGTTTAAGGGGTCTAAAAATGCACAAGTGGTATTAGAGCGAGTTAGCTCTAGTGTTTGGATCCTTTGATCTAAGAGTTGATCATTGACCCTTGCTGTCATAGAAAACAGTCACTGTCATATTATCCCACCTCACTTTGATGGGAATAATTATGCTTATTGAAAAGTAAGGATGAAAGTATTCTTGAAATCTATTGATGATAGAGTTTGGAATTCCGTTGAATATGGATGGGAGAAGTCCACTACTCCTGTTAGTGAGTGGCAAACTTTTCATAAAGAAGCAGCTGCTTTTAATAGCAAAGCCATAAATACTATTTTTAATGTTGTTTCTATGGAGAAATTCAGGAAAATCTCTAATGTTGAGGTTACTCATACTGCTTGGAATATTCTCCAAACTGTGCATGAAGGCACAAAGGCAGTTAAGATTAACAAACTGCAACAGTTAACTACTAGGTTTGAAAGTATTAGAATGTTTGATGATGAAAGTTTTGATGAATTCTATGCTAAACTGAATGATATTGTTAACTCTGCTTATAATTTGGGTTAAATCTATATGATCAACCTAAAATTGTTAGTAAGATTCTTAGATCTTTGACTGAGGACTTTAGACCCAAAGTGACTGCCATCACTGAAGTAAGGACATGAACTCCATCCCTGTTGATGAACTTGTAGGATCTCTTCAATCCTACGAGTTAGACCTACCTAAGACAAGTAAATCCAAATCAATGGCTCTTAAGTCTGTTGATGATGTTGATGTGAATGGATTTGATGATGAGCTCTCTACTATAGAGATTGTCTATCTTGCCAAGAACTTTAGAAACTTTCTTAGGAACAACAAGAAAAGGGCAAGAGGTAAAAATAATGCTGAACCTAGAAATTTTAGGAGGAATGATCCCACTAAGGTGAATAACATTGAAAAACCTAAAGAGAAAGTAGGTCAACCTTCTAATAATTCTATAGGTCAACAATATTTTGGTTGTCAAGGGTATAGTCATGTGAAATCAAAATGTCCTACACTCTTGAGGTCTAAGGGTAAGGCTATGGCTGTAACCCTTAGTGATGATGAAATTTCTGACAATGAGTCTGGTAGTGATGAGGATGGAAACTTCATTGCTTTCACAGCTACTGCTGCAGTTGATGAAAGTGTTGTTGTTAAAGAGAACCCTTCTGATGGGGAACTCTCTGAGAATGTAGATTTGCAAGAAGCCTACAATAAGCTTTGCAAAGTTGCTATAAAGGATGCTATGAGTGTTGATTTAGGCTTAAAGAAAATTGCATCTCTTGAACTTGATAAGAAAATTTTGCTTTTGAAACTGTTTAATGCTAACGAATTGTTAAATAATGTGAAGATTGAGGACATGCTTTTGCTTGATAAAGTTAAGAATTTGGAACTTGAATTATCTGTTGCTAGAGAACAAACAAATAGGTCTGCTAGTTCCAAACTTGATCACATGCTGAGTGTTCAAAAGTCTCCCTCAGACAAAACTGGTTTAGGTTTTATAGAAAGCATCTATGTGCCTGAAACTCATTCCACAAATTTTGTTTCTTCTTCTGAGCCTCCAGTGAGTGAGATTTTCAAACCGACAGAAGTTACACCTCCTAGAAAGATTAGGGTTGATCTTCAAGAGTCTAAACCTAAGACTCCTAACCCTCCTAAGGGCAAGTTGCATGATATGCCTGCTAGGGTTTGTCATTTTTGTGGAAAGTTTGGGCACATTCAACCAAACTATTTCAAGTTATAAGCTGCTAAGGGAGCAAACAAACCAAAAGTACCTGTGCCTCAAGCACAAGATCCTATGGTACTTATTGGTCAGTTGGGCTTTAAACCTTTATTCCAATCCTGGAGTTGCTCAGCATTCTAATATGAATAATAACTCCAATCCAAGAGTTGCATCTAAAATGTTTTGGATGCAAAAGGCTCGATCTAATTAAGTCTTTCTAAGATAGTCTTTGTGACCATTCTTCTTTGATTGTTTTTTTGTTTTCATTTTTTTTCTAGGATTTGCATTGCATAACATTCATGCATTTCATTCTAAGTTATTTTTGTTATTCCTTTTCAAAAATAAATAAAAATAAAATAAAATAAGAGGGAAAAGGGAAGCAAAATGTGTTTTGCATTATTATCATGGATTTGAAATCAAGTTTGGTCATATCATCTTTACATAACATGTTTATGTACCTTGTTTAGCTTGGATGAACTTATTTATTGCACTTTACTAGTTTGAGCTTTGTATTGCATGTTGTGTGGGAAGATATTTACAGTTTTTGATTACTTTATCTTGATCTTGAAGTTATATGTTTTTGTTTGTTGGACTTGAACTTATTGAGAAATACATAAATAACCATCTCACCACTGTTTACTAGCCAATCATGAACACCTTAGTGCATATCATAAGATTTTGTGCTCGAGAAAGTGTAGCACATGCATAAAAAGAACACAAGATGTAGCCTCGGATTAAATGCTAAAATTGGTGTGTACATTATTGGGCTATAATAACTTCACAATTAAATAAAATTGTTGTGTACACTATCCTGACTATTTTAATAAGTTTAAAATCAAATAAAATTAGTGTGTACATTATGAGACAAATCAAGAAACTTACATGATTGCAGGCTTTTATTCTAGGAGATGTGAGATTTACATGATGTAACTTTTTAGGTGGTAGTCTCTTTCAAACTTATGTGATGAATTTTGTAGAAAGTGTGATGGATCACTATTTACTTATCACCTCACATGTATCTCATGTTCTTGCTAGTTACACACACTACACAAGTTACTCTTTGCTAAACTTGGTACATTATATTGTGTGTGATCTTATTATGGCTATCCAAGATTAAAAGTTTCTTGATCTTAATGCAAAATGTGTTTAATGTTTGAGATTTGAGGACAATTTGATTGAAAATTTTGTTTTTGGAAGAACTGGGTTAAACTCAAGGGTTTTTGGATTACTTTTTGATTGTTCAAAATGTGTGTAAAACACCTATGAACGTTTAAACCCTCAATTTACAAATTACCAACACAAGCTTATTATAAAACAATGTATATGAGGAATATGAAAATAAGCTAGAATAGAATTGGTAAAACAATCTAAACCAAAATTAATCACAACCACAGTAGTAATTAAAAGGCAAAGATTAAGGGAAGAGAGATGCAAACACAAAGACAATACAGCGATGTGTTATCGAAGAGGAAACCAAAGTCCTCAGCGTAAAACTTCTTTACCGCCCTCCAAGCAGTCAATAATCCACTAGAGAATAAAGTTAGGATACATGAATAGCAGAGGACCCTCCAAGCCTAATCTACCCAGTGCACCTAAGCCCTCCAAACTTCTTGCTCCAACAGGGTTAATGCAGAACCTTGTCTTCTCTAGCTTACCGGATCCCTCAATCGCCCATTGCATCAACCAAAATGAATTGGTCCCTTCTTAATTGCTTCCCTAGCACCAAAACACCTCTCACAAATATGGGTATGATGAGATAAGGATTTGGCTAATATACCTCTCCAGGACGTATCAATAGAGAGGGTGAGAGTAGAGGAATTTGAAGAATCAAAAGATGAAAATTGTGGATGAGTCAATCATGTTTTTCTCTAGAGTTTCTCTCTCAAAATTCTCTCTAGAAACTCTCTACAATACATGGGAATAAGGGTCTATATATAGTAGGGTATGTATGGAATGCGAAGAGTCAATTCTGTAACAAACAGGGTGTTCTGGCAACTCGACCTCACGACTAGAACGAGTCATGAGCTAACAGACTGGAAGTTTTGTCGTGTAGTGCAACAGCTGGTGTGACTCTTCAGCTCCCCTGCATGATTCACACGTGTGCCATCTTTGGCAACTCGCCAATCGCGAGATCCAGTTGCGAGGCCCTTCTTGAGTGCACACTCTTGAGCTTTTCTTCACACTCTCACACACACTACCCTTACATGATTCTCACCTAAATACAGGATTTCTAAATGCTGAATTACAAGCAAATTTGGCACGGAATAAAGCCAACAAAATGATTGAATAAATTCAACTTTACACTTTTCATCTCATACTCATGCATTTTATTCATAAAATATTTTGCTTTGAGAAGTTTCTGCATTAAAATGCTTTGTTTTTCAAAAATTTGATTTTTCCAAATTTTCGATCTATCAAACCTGTTGCTCGACCGATCGAAATTGCAATTAAAAATTTGGTTTGAATTTGCCTGGCTCAATTGATGCTCGATTGCTATTGGATCAATCGAATGTAATTTTTGATCGATCGAATCTATTTTTCGATCAATCAAAAATCGTTCAAATAGTTTTTTTTTTAAACTTAAGTTTTTCATGTGTTCTTCACTATTCAAAACTTTTCAAAAGGCACTTTCTCTCTCTCTTTGACCAGTCTAGATTCAAAACGAATTTTTTGTCATTTTCCCTCAATTTCTTTCAAGGGTTTTTGTCGTCATACACCGGTAAGACCCTTTTACCCTTCCTTTTTCAATTATTTTCATGTTTCATGCTTTTTTTTTTCTTGCATTTTAGGGAGAAATTTGAACCTATGAAAATTTGGGGTTTTTGTTGTTTTCAATCTTTTCTTTCAAAATTAATCAATGGGTTTTTGTTGTTGGATGATAATAAACTGATCTTTGTTGATTAATTTGATCAATTTGATGAATTGGGAAAAATTGGATTTTCTAGGGCTTGAAACTACCCGAATTGGGGTTTTTGTTTAATTGAACATTAATTGATGAAATTGGCTTGTTTGATTGATTGATTTGGTGATTATGTTCTATTATCTACCTTGTGTAATGATCAATTGGTCAATTTGTTGGGATTTTTGAAAGTGGGTTTTCAAAATTTGGGGTTTTTTTTATATAAACTCTATGCTCAAGCCAAATTCTGTGTTTTTAAAGTACAATTGAACCATTCTCACTGCATTAGAATATGCATCATGTGTTGATATTGTTCATGCATCATATAAATTGTTATTTCCTATATTGTTTTTGCTCTAACTGTGTCTGATGCAGTCTGCCCTTGGGTTTTTCTTTTGTTTTGTCTTTTGTCTTTTTTCTATCTATCCTTTTTGCTCTTTAGCATCATGGTTAGGAAGACTAAAGCCCATTGGACCTTCACTTATTCTTCTACTCCTTCTTTTGATAGTAAGAGGTTTCTGAGTGAGAAAAACCAAGAAATTTATGAGAAGCTGAACATTCTTAGGAATGTGTGGGCTAAACGTAAGGTAGTTTTAGATGAGCTTGATCCGGAGATTAGGAGAAACTTTGAGCATAGGGGCTGGTAGCCTTTGTTGGATGTTGACCATCCTCCTCCGGCTACCTTGATTAGAGGGTTCTACTCGAACCTCTCTATTTACTCCAATGATTCCAACACTCAATTTGTGAAAAGTTGGATAAGGAGTGGAGAGTACACCATTGCTCCTACAATAGTGGCATCTGCTCTTGGGGTGCCTAAGGTCCAGCATCCCGTTTATCCTTATGATGAGTCTCATTCCATAGATGACATTATATCATATCTTACTGGATCTTCTATCCAGTGGGGTTCTGATCCTTGGATCACCTTTCACGAGTTGACCGAGATTTATTATCTCTTTTCCGGATTTTTTGCCATTCTATCTGGCTCATTTCTCATTTGGATACTATTCCTATCGAGAGATGTGCATTTTTGTATGCTCTTGTCACTAACGCTCCTATGAGTTTTCCTCATCTTTTCATTCATTCCTTGGTTAAGGTTCATAGGAGTAGTTCTACTGCACATGGTCTCTTCTTTCCTGTTTTTATTCGTTGTATTTTGTTGCATTTAGGATTAGAGGATTTTCCTACTTCTGAGCCTGTACATATCATATCTCCCATAGGTGCCACCTTCCTTAGGCAGAGGGCTGCTCAGATGCGAGCTAGCTCTAAACACCCTAAAGTAGAGTCTTCCTCTGGTGCACCTCCTCCTCCTCCTCCTCCTTCTTCAAGTGATCTGACTGCAAATGCATATGTTGATCCGACTACTGTTGCTCCTCCACCTTCTGCTTCGGATGTTTTTAGCATTCGTCATTCTTTGGACACTGTCATAATCGTTCAGGCAGCTCATGGTTAGCTTTTGGTGGACGTGCTTACCGAGCTTCAGGCCTTAAGAGCAGATTTGGCGAGCATAAGACGGTCACCTCCACCACCTCCTTTTGATGATGAGTGATTGTCCTTTGGTAGTTCGTCACAAAAAGGGGGAGTACATATGGATGGAGATAGGGGAAGATTATTATTAATTTTTTTTTTTTTTTTGGAGTTTTGGAGCTGTAGATTGTATCTAGGTGCTTCACTTAGTACTTATTTTGGCTCATTATGTATCTATTTTTGATGTCTTTATTTTTATGAGTTGTATATGATATGGGGAGACATTGTTTCTTGTTTGCTACATTGTTTATTGATTTATATTTATGAGGTTATTCATGATATATGTCTTGTAGTTTATGTTATATGAAATCAAGAATTTATTCTGTTTTACTTGTACTTTCCACACATGCGTTTATGTGTTTGTTAAGTGTTACAGGAATATACAGGTTGATTTAGTCGTGCTGTTGTCTACACTTGCAACTGATAGATAGTAGTTAGATTGAATTTGTTTTTGTTGGGCAATGTTATTATAATGAGCTGTTTTTTTGTAAACTTTGAGCATTTTGTTTATTTTGTGTTTTGTCACGAATTGCCAAAGGGAGAGTTTGTTAGGTTCTAAGACTCTAGGAACTAATATATTAGAACTTTAATTTGTATTATGTTGGCAAACCATGATCAAAACTTAGAGTCTAGAATTAGGCTGCTCAAAGTGTATTTATTTGTAAAGTTGGAATCAAGTGTACTGCAGGATTTACTATGTAAATCTGTAAGGCTCGATCGATCGAAAATTAGACTCGATCGATCGAAGCTCGTGTAGATTGTTTTTCTGCAGAATTTTCCAACTCAGCCCAAGCCCGTATGACGTGTAGGGTTTTATGTTTTGTCTTAAGTATAAAAGGAAAAACCCTAACCATGTTTTGTAGTAGTTGTTTATGCTATGTATGTGAATCTCTTGTGAAATCTCGAGGTGTTTGATTTCACATATACTTAGGGTTATCAAGAATCAAGATTATGTCAAGAGCATGATGATCGTTTCAATTGCTGCATAAAGAGCTTAAAGAAAAACACAAGTGGGAGTACTTGTGGTTGCTGTGAATCCAAGAAAGAAGTACTCCGTGGACTCGTAGCTGTCACGTGGTCGTGATAATAAGTTTCCTACTCGAGGTAGTAATAGGATGTTAGTGGTCTAAGTCGCTATTGTGTAAACTTCAATTCTTTCATAGTGGACCTGTTTTACCTTGAGGATAGTTAGGTTAAATCCTCCCTAGGTTTTTTACCGGTTTGGTTTTCCTGAGTTATCATATCGTTGTGTTATTTATTTTTTGCACTGTTCAATGATATGATTTATATGTGTTAACCTAGATTTGCATAATTTACCTAAGTTAATCACTAGGTTAATCTAGTTGTGTTTAAAGGGTTTAAAAACGCATATATATAGATTAGGTTTTATATTTTTTGCGATATAAAAATGTATTATTGATTAATTTTTTATTGAGTTATTGCATAATTTATTGATTGAATAGTAAAACACATTTGATTGATATAAATTTTCATGTGTATAATAAATATTGAAAGACTATTTGATTTAAAATTTTAATATAAAGATACTAAGAGATTTAATTTTAACAAAATTAATAACGGGTATAACTTAGGGCTGTCCAGATTCATCCGAGTACCCGACCCACCCGAAGAACCAACTTAATCCGACCCAAAACCGGCCGATCCGACTACTCCGGCATGTCGACGGCGGGTCTTCATCACCAGAAACCGATTCCTTCAGGTCCGGTTTCTGTTTTCCTCCCTTAAAACCCAAAAAACCCGAATTGACCGAAAGATTTCCAGATTCCGGCCAAAATTTCCAAAATCTGGCGAAAAAACCCAGATTTCGGTAAAAAATTTCCAAAATCTGGCTAAAAGAACCTAGATTCCAGTGATATTTTTCTAGATTCCAACGCTATTTCCCTTAGATCCGGTGAGATTTTGACCGAATCTGGCAAAATCTCATCGAATTCGATGAGATTTTCGCCGTATCTGGCAAAATCTCATCGAATCCGATGAGATTTTTGCTGGATCTGTGTTTTTTCCACCATTTTCTCACCGTCCTGAATCCGACTGACTTGCCCGCCACCCGTAAATGTTCTGAACCACCCAACCCGATTACTCCGGCGAGTCGGCGACACGTGCCTTTTTTCTCCACCCGATTCCGGCGGGTCGATTCCAGGTTGGGCACAAACTAGACCCGGACCGATCCATGGACAGCCCTAGTATAACTTGAGTCAAAGTGTATACCAATTATGATAATGATAAAATATTAAATCTATAATAACTTAGGAAATAGTATTACATTGAAATAAAGTTATATCATATAAAAGATGAACTTAACTTTTGTGAATAGACACTTATTAGTTATTACGTACTACTAAGATGATTTAGAGCATACATACATACATGTATGCATACATACATAATTACATAATATATATATATATGCACGCGCGCACACACACACACATATATATATACATACCTATGTGTATTTATGTATATAAAGCGCATGCGCGCATGTGAGCGCACACACAAGCTTCAAAATAAAGAAGACAAATTTAAACTTTTTTAATATTGACATCTTTGCAATTACAATAATAATAATAATCCCATAACCTCCCCAGAAGCAATTCCGGGATAAAGAAGTATTTTTACAATATTTAAAGTATAGTTTTTGCTATATTTTCTTAGACAACCATTTTAGGGAATCACTTAACATTAGACATAACTTTTATTTCTCCTTCTACAATTAAAGCATCATTCATGAGAAGTCCCTTGGATGCATCTAGGAGATCCTTAAGAGGCATAAAGTGTGAGAAACCCCATTCATTCGAAGAGGTAGTGAACCAATGTTTTCCTGTAAGAAACAAAACAAAACAAAAAAATTGAGACAAAACTTACACAGGAACAAAACAAGGTGAAAGAGAATGGGAGGCACGTGTGTGCGCACACACACATATAAGCATACATACCTGTTTTTTCCACGTGATTTTCATTGTTAATTTGGTCCTTTATACGTATCTTGAATTCTGCAAAAAATTTGTGCTCAGGTAGAGCACAATCAACACAATCACAACATAAGAGGAAGAGAGATATCACTTTCATTTCTCCATTATAAATTCCTTTCACTACAAAAAAAATGCCTATTAGCGACCAAGAATTTATGACGGACCCAAAAAGCCCTCTCAAAAAATCTTGTTTGCGATGGCAAAATAAAGCCCTCGCAAATACTTGATAAAATGTGAAATATTTGTGACCAACAAAAAAAGCTGTCGCAATTATGTGTTATAGCCGTCACAAATGCTAATATTNGCTGAAACTTGTGTCGAAACAACAAAGAGCTATAGTTGAGATATCATTCCTCTTTTTTTTTTTTTCTCAAGAGCAAGATTTGAAATAATATCCATTTGTTTGATGTGTTTGCAGGGTTTAGGGAGTATGAAAACTTGATATTCTTTTATTATGAATATTAAATTAAATAAATAAATAAGAAACAAAAATAAAGAGTAAACTAATAATCTTGGAAAGGGAAAGAGAACATATAAGGATCGTGAGCTTGGTTCTTCCATGACTTTAATTTTGTTTACTTCTAGAAATCACTTTCTTGAAAACTACAACCTAATTTGCATTATTTATAGGGTAATCAATAGGAAAGTCCTCCACAACAATGCCTGGCACTTTACACACGAACCGTACATGTGAATGTGATTGGTTCGAAGGAAAGAATAGACAAGGAATCAAGATGCAAGAAAGAAAGAAGGATTGATGCCTATTTGATTGGGTAGAAGAGGAGAATTGCAGAACTAGGTTTCCTTTTGAGATTAAAGTACAAAGGAACCATGATAAAGACTTTAGTAAAAAGTAAACAACAACAAGAAAAAGTAAAGGAAAAAAAAAAAAAAAAAACAACAAACAAATGAATGAAGCCTTATTAAAGCTAAGGCAACCACACCCATGACGTTTTTATGTAAAATGACAAATTTAATTTCATTTATACCATATGAGTGGATCACAATATGAAAATTGCATATTGAATTATTATTTTTATAAAATAAGTAAATAAATTTTTTAAGCATATATTATTATAAGAGCATTCTTATTGGGTTATGCAAAATAAATATAAATTCATTTTAGATGATGAATAATCATTCATTATGCACTGCTCTTCAAATTTTACATATTGCTACAATATAGATGATAATCATGATATTATACAACAACATATATATGATTTCTTCTATGTTTTTCACTCTCTCTCTCTCTCTCTCTCTCTCTCTCTCTGCCGTTAAATTACAACCATCACTGTTGTAGGATCATTGTTGTCATCGATCCTAGTGTTGGTGGGGTCAGTCATCAATCATCCATTCTCGCACTCTCTCTCCTCCTTCCTCTTCCTTATTTCATAGGCTCTACCTCTTAGATTTGGATTGTTGTGATAGTTGTCATGGCTGGGGTGGGTCATTGATGCTAATGTTATTGGGTTTTGTTTTAGGTTTTGGTTCCAACAATTTTGGTATTTGTCGTGGCTAGAGAGGATAGTTAGTGTCAGTGTGGGTTTTTGCTAGGTCAAAGGTGGATTTGTTTTTGGATTTTGGGGCAATGGTGGGTTTGGCCGTGAGATGATGATGTTTTTTGGGTACAATTATTATTTTTTTGTGTGAGTATAAAATATATTATTTTAATTGGATGAACTATAAAATAAAGAATAAAATGTATGATGTTTTGTTATAGCAGCTATATAAAATAGATAAAATGATTTTTTTTTTTTTTTTTTTTTGAGAATCAACGTAGTACCTTTTATTTAATGAATACCATCAAAGTTTGCAAAAACACAAGAATGAAACTGTGGTGGAACATCCTCCAACCACGCACTATAATCTGAAACATTTAAAGCAAAATGAGCTAAAACATGAGCAACCATATTACCATCTCTCTTAATATGAGAATAGTGTAATTTACTAAAACATCTAGCCATAACAACACCAAACTATACCCTTTTTTTACATTTATCATCTTGAACTTTCATAATCCACGATTACTATCTTAAACTATAATTTGTATTTCACTCTGCACCCTACCATCAATTGGGTTGTTAACTTGGATGGAAAAAGTATGTCACATGCAACACACATGACCTTTGCATTGACACCACATAAAAGGACCGAATTAGCCCACTTCAATCTTTTAAATTGTATGAACCCAATGTAGTCTTATTCAGTTAAATTACTTATAGAGAAAAGTTAACGGATGCTGTAAGAGAATTTATTTATAAAATATTTTTAGAAACTTTTGGAATATAAAAGAGAAAAAGTAACTTATTTTTAACAACTTTTAATATTTTCCATAAAAACTATATCAAAACTTTCATAAAATAGTGCATTAACAAATGTACTAAATGCATCCATTAATAAAACCCTTACATAGATCTTGAACATATCTTAATAGATTAGTTGCTAACAACCACACCAATCTATGCAATGTACACTCGGTTTCCCAAAAAAGCATAAGAAAAAAAATGTGCTTTGCTCAAAAGTTGGTGGCTACTTCTCTACTTTTTTCCTTGTTCCTAGTTCCTACCTTGTACTTCTTCCTTCTTTTTCGTGCTTATTTATTCAGATGGGAAAAAAAATTAAAATAATAAATTGTATACAAAATGGCCCAATGGGCCTAAACTGTGTAAGTTGTTTTTTTTTTCCACGAAACCTCACAAAGTAAAAGCATGGACAGCGGATCCAAGATATTAGCCGCGTTAAAACATGGACAGCAGAACGACGTCGTCGTCAGCTGATTTGATAAGCCGGCATGAACGACCCACACATCACCAGACGCGTTGGTTGACCGACGTGTTCCTTTTTGACACAAACATCAGCCGTCAGATCATCAAAAACGGACGTATTAGATCAGGCAGTAACCTTGAAGGAGACCCTACAAATTACAGTAAACTTCTCATTAGCCAATTGCTTTCACTTTATCTTGCAGATAAATTTACCGTCTATTTTAGTATAGAGAATAAATGACAGGTTGTTATTGACGCGGTTACTAATACATAAAAGAATAATTTTACTTATCAAAAAAAAAAAAAATTTTAGATATAGGTTAAAATTAAAACTGGTAATAAGTTATCACCAAAAATTTGTTAGGAATGTATTATAAAAATACCATGGATATATAATTTCTTTTTAGTATAAGAATTCACATATATTTTAGGATAAAGAATATGTAGCAATTTGTTACTAATGATTATTAGTGGGTAAAAATATCATTTTAGTGGTATGTTAAAATCAAAATTAGTAACTAATTATAACTTATAATTTGTTAAAAAAGTGTTGTAAAAATGTTTTTTTTTTTTTTTCTCTTTTAACCTGCCATAACTACCAGTATTTGCACAACACACGGTAACAACATTTTGCACAATAAATCCTTAAGCTAAAGACTGTTATTTTTGGGTTTATTAGACAGCTATTTTTTGGTAAAAAAAATAAATAGATAAAATGGTAACTAGTATAACTTTCCTATCTAGGCATGATTATAGTAACACCATAATCGTTAGCTTATACCGCACACTACAGTGAAAACTCAAACCCCATACTATGAGTCATATTGACCTAAGTCCTTACCATGAGGGGAACCAAATGTTGGACAAAATTTGGCCCTTATGCTCTTTAGGGGGTGTTTGGTTTGTGTTTTCAAACAACCATTTTTAGTTTTCAAATAACATTTCACGCATTTTTACACATTTTTTCATCTCCACATAATTTCACAAATGATAATTTTCAGTTTTTAAACTCATCTACCAAACGGCCTTTAGCCTCTCAGATGCTCACACACGTGTGGCCCCCACTCAAACACACCACCACAATTCCACACCAATCACAGCACAGTAACACAAGACCAATCTCCCTACCGTCCTAAATTTCCCTTCCCAAGCGGAAAAGCTATTTCCACACCAATAAAAAAGCGCTTTTGGCAGTGAGGGGAGTGACCAATCAAAAAGAGGCAGGGAAGAGCCTCACATCTAGGGATGGCAATTTTTGCCCGACCCGCGGGTACCCGGCCCGGTCCGACCCTAATGGGCCGGGTTTTACCCGGTCCGATTAGGAATAGGGTCGGGTATGGGTTTTTAAAAAAAAACCCGAACCGGGTCCGGGTCGGGTCCGGGTTTTATTAAAAAAATCCGAAACCCGACCCGAGACCCGGCCCGAAACCCGACCCGTTAAAAAACCCGGAACCCTAAATTACGAAAATACCCTCCATATATATATAAACCTAATCTAACCCTAATCCCTAATCCAGTTATCCCTCTCCCTCATATCTTTTCTTCAGCCTCCCTCGCCTCCCTCCCTCATTTCAGCCTCCCTCCGTCCCTCGCCTCCCTCGCCTCCCTCCCTCCCTCAGCTCAGTCAGTCCCTCACTTCGACGTTTCAACGCTTCGACGCTCCCTCAGTCCCTCGCCTCAGCTCAGTCACGCCTCCGGCCTCATTTCGCCTCACTCCCTCACTCCGATCCGACGCTCCGACGCTCAGTCCCATCCCTATTTCAGCTCTGTCAAAGCTCAGTCCCATCCCTATTTCCGATCAGGTGCTTCTCACGCTGCTGCTGCTGCTACTTCCTCCATAAACTTGCTGGTACCCTCTTAATCTATTTCCCCAACACCCCTCTGCCTGTGCCTTGTTTCTCATTTCATATTTAACGGGAATCCAATTATGGGTTTCATTTTCATGCCTTTCTTTTAATTGTTTTCGTCATTTTTTTTTTTTTTTAAGGAATTGATTTGTCCAAGAACTAGGCTAGTAGTATAACTCCAATCATATTGACTTGGAATTTCTTTGTGAAAGAGTAAGAGATTTCTTTGGAAATGAGCAATTTCATTTCAAAAGAACGGTTATACAGTCAGTTCAAAAACTCAAACCAAATAGGATTGAATTCTATTAAGATAAGCAATTTCGTATCTTATTGAACAAGAACTCCTTAGGTACCTTTTTTATTTTTTTAAATCAACTCTTTAGGTACTTTTTTTTTTTTTTGGGGCGAAAACTCTAAAGGTACTGTGGTCTCCTAATCCCCTGTTGTCCTTAGGCTGTATCTACTATGGGACCTTAGCTTAGCTTAGTTTACTGTCAACTTTAGCGTTGCTGCAGTGCTGATACTAGTGTACTCTGTTGCTTGCTGCTATACTAATGCTGATGTGCCTGGAATTGAGCTTAGCCTAGTTGAGCTTAGATTTCTATAGTCTGCCTCAATTTCAATTTTTAAAATAATAATAATTACATGTACTTTCTTTTTTGTATCACTCTAATCAGATTGAATGATTTGGTAGTCAAATTTGCTTACTATGTTAGTCCTAGCCTAGGAATCTAGGGAGACCCTTTTCACATCAAGCTTAGAAGTTTTAAATACATGCTTGAAATAAGTAATATAAGAAGACATGGATGCTTTTTTTTTATCAATTTTTTCATCTATATTATTCAATAACACCTGTGCATACATTAACTGATTTATCTTATTAAAAATCCAAGTGAAATTGCACAGAGTCTTGACCACTTCATGCAAAAACATGTTGAAGGTAAGACATAATCCAGGTCCTCCCTGTTTAAACCCCATATAAGCATTGAGTTATTCTTGATCTCATCTATGAATTTGAAAGGGGATTTGATTGGAAGCGGATGAGAGGACTGCAATGAAAAAAATTAAAAGTTAAAGGATTGAATTGAGAGTTTGATGCAAAGATAGAGAGTGCAATTTGTAATTTAGCCAAAAATTTAAAACAATAACAAATTCCTGTACTTGATCTTATGCTCTCTTACTATATGTGGTTTGACAATCTATGTCTTTCTTTCATAAAAATGTTTCACAATCTGTAAAAATGTGTTTGTTGGATATTTATAAAAATGTTTCATAAAAATTATATGTTGGATATTTATATATTTATATATATATATATAAATATATATAAATTGTGGATCTGCAATACACTGTTGTTGTAGGTTCTTCAACTATATCTGGAGATAGTACATTTCAATCAATTCTTGATGATGGGGAGCCAAATGAAGATGATGGGAGTTGTGCCACAATTGATGGGAGTTGTATCACAATTGATGAAGATTAAACATTTTGTAATAATTTAGTAGTTTTTTTTAATTTCTTAGACTTGTTGGATTAATTTGTTGGTTTGTAATTATTCTAAACTTGTGGGATATATTTTGTAGCTTTTTAATTTCTTGGACTCGTTGGACTTTTGATACTTATTTCTTGGATTTGTAGGATTTATTTTATTTTTATGTTTAGACGGTGATTTTAGTTATGATTTTGTTGATTAATAATTAAATGGTTATCTTAGCTTGGTAATTTATTGATTTAAAATCTTAGTTATAATTTATTGAATTATGATTATGATATTAGTTATAATTTATTGATTTATAGATTTGTAATTAACAGGTGATTTATTGATTTATGATTAGTAGTTTATGATTGATTTGGACTGATTTGGTAATTGGGCCATGTAGGCAATATGCTGGCAAAAATAAATTTGGACTGATTTCAGTGATTTGGCTAATAAATTATAGGCTTAATGAATTGGACTGAATGCAGGCTTAGTTTCGGCAAAAAAAATCTGGGCTTAATTTTTTTTTTTTTTTTTTTTTTTTTTGAGGTTGGGCCACGAATTGGGCCCAATCTTAAACGGGGCCCGTGGGGCCCGCGGGGCCCGGCTGGGGCGGGTCCGGGGCCCGGAAAAAAACCCGGTACCCTAAACGGACCGGGTCTGGGTTACGGGCTTTGCCCCGCGGGTCGGGTTCGGGTATGAAAAAACCCGGCCCGAACCCGACCCGTTGCCATTCCTACTCACATCTCTGGCAATAGCAATTCCCATTCCTTAAAGAGCAAGGAGATCCCAACGATAAAAATTGAGTCCTTATTTCTTCTTCTTTCTCTACAACATCAAAAATCTCAGAGGAGAGACACAAAGAGTTCATACAAATACAAAACTCTCTCTCTCTCTCTCTCTCTCTCTCTAAAGCTCTTAAGGTACTTTCTCTCTCTAAACTTTTGATCTGTAAAGCTTAGATCTTTCGCATCTATATGTTAGATTCTTATGAAATTAGGGTTTTTATTAAATTTTTTTTTTTGGTGGCATTGAAAAAATTGGGCGTACCCTTTTGGTCAATATGAAGCTAATTGTGATTCAATTAACAAATTGATTAAAATTTATGTAAATTTATAAAGAAAAGTTTATTTTCGTGTTGCATATTGAAATTTGTATAAGCATTAGTTAAAGCTGCGGTTTTGATGTTTATTCTATATAGAAAACAAGCTGCAATTTTAAAAATCAAATAGGGTTTTTTTTTTTTTTACTTTTTATTGTTTCTCTCTATAGGGCTTGTTGTTTATGTTTGATGAAGATGTTATTTTGTTTGAATTTTTTTTCCTTGTGGATTGTTACAATTGCTTAAGAATTTGTACTTGTGTTTTTCTGTGGCTGTTAATATTAGCAAAATTTGGAATTTGTTTATGAATAGGTACATAATCGTTGAGTTGTGAAATGTTTAGCAGACCGTGTTGTTGTTACACTTGAGTTTGTATGTAATAGCATGATTAGATGAGTTTAAGACTTCTTTTTCAGGTTTTTACTTGTCTCGAAAATTATTTTTCCTTTGATTGACTAGAAAAGATATGATATACAAGGTAATGGAAGAGGCATTGTAAAATTTCTTCAAATTTTGAAATACGATACACTTTGAGATCAGTAATGCCTAAACGATCATTATTGAGCAACTATTTTTAATTATTGTTGTGAAATGTCTCAAATTTGTATTTTGAATATTATTATTATTTGGGTTTTGTGTGTGGAAAGCCTATTCCTTGTAAAAAAAAATAGTAATAGGTGTAAAGGGTTTGATGGGTTTGGGCTAAGAGGGAAGAATCTTATAAGAATATGGAATGTATTTCTTTAAAGAGTAGTTCGGTAGTTTTTGGGATTGAAAAGTACTCTCGTGTGAGATAATGTGAGTTAACAAACTTTCTATTATAGGTTAAAATAAAATAATAAAATATCATACTAGAACCAACCACAACTAAAAATAAAGGTATTGTGAAAAAAGAAGTGCTACATCTACAATATTTTTCACAACACTTTCATAACAAATCATAGGTGGTAAATTGTTATTAGTTCTAATTTAAACCTACCAATGTAGCAAAGTTTTTTTCTCACCAATAACAACCTGTAGCAACCTACTAATTATTATTTGTTATGAAAATGTCATAGACATAGCATTTTTTGTGTGAAAATGTTAAGATATCTTGTTGTCGTCATAATATTTTCAAAACTACTAATATGTCAATTCTTTACAAGTTAAAATAAAATATAACAAAATTATAAAAGTATTATGATAATGTTGTGTCATTCTGTTGTGTTTTTTTTTTTTTTTTTTTAAATTGTTGATTGATTCGCTTTGTTAAGCTAAAATTTACTATTTCACATACAATTTTCTTGAGTTGACTTTTTGTATTTTTTTTTTCTTTCATTGCACACCATTTTAAGTAAAACTACGTAATTTTACACATAAAAACAAAAACAAAAACTTAAAGGAAAAAAAAATTTCATCCTTTATGTTTGGGGTAGTTTACAATTCCTCCTTAAATTTTCAAATTAAGTAATTTTTCCCTGAATATTTTGGAAGAAAACAAATATGTCATATTGCTATTCTCTCAGTTAAATCCTAATAAAAAATTATGATTTTTAAAATATTTTATTGTATAATGTCTAAATTACTCCCGCTAAATTTTAAAATTCTAAAAAAAATTATAACTATTGCTACAACTATTTATATGGTAGGTTGTAATTGATAAAGAAAAAATAATAAGTTCATATGAAAGTAACAAGTTGCTAATCATAATCTGCTACGTAAAATAATCATAGAATTACGACTTTTTATTCTGTACTAAATTACTCTCCAACAATTGGTTTCCAGGTACTCAGAAGTAATTTAATTCTATATTACTATTCCTGTGTCCTAACATCTATCTAACCATGCAAACTCCCAAGTCATAACCATAAAAATCATAGTATTCTCTCTTCAAAGCCATATCTTCCAAACATTACTATTGATACATATACTGTCCATATGGAACAAAAACCTCGCATAGCTATTCTACCAAGTCCAGGGATGGGGCATCTCGTCCCTTTTATTGAGTTTGCCAAACTACTCGTTCTTCACCACAACTTCCACATCACATGTATCATTCCCGTATTTGGTTCTCCATCTAAAGCCATGAAAGAAGTCCTCGAAGCCTTGCCCACAAGCATAGACAATGTCTTTCTTCCACCAGTGAACTCTGAGGGCCTCGAAAGCTTACCACTCGGAGTCCAAATTGCTGTCACCATGACTCGTTCACTGCCATCATGACTCGTTCACTGCCATCTCTTCCAGAAGTGTTAAAGTCTTCTCGAGTTACTGCTTTGGTCGTTGATATCTTTGGGATGGATGCACTACATGTTGTTAATTAAGGAACTAAACATCCCACCTTACGTTTATTTCACGTCAAATGCTTTTACGTTGTTATTGCTTTTGCATTTGACAAAGATAGATGAGACAATTTCATGCGAGTATAGAGACCTACAAGAACCATTGAAACTCCCTGGGTGCATACCTATTCACGATAGAGATCTTCCAGAATCAATTCAAGATCGAACAAGTGAATTTTACGAAATGTTTCTTCTCAGCGAAATGGGCTGCGATTAGCTGAGGGTATTATCCTCAATACTTTCATGGATTTGGGAGAAAGTGCTATAAAAGCATTGTTAGAAGAACATAAAAATCTCTCACTTTATCCAATTGAACCCATTGTTCAAACTGGTTCAACTTCAAGCAATCAGGTTGAAGGGTCAGACTGCTTAAGATGGTTGGATAATCAGCCACATGGCTCTGTCCTATTTGTTTTGTTTTGGAAGTCGTGGGACCCTCTCATATGAACAAACCAATGAGCTCGCCCTTGGATTAGAATTGACTGGGCATAAGTTTTTATGGGTTTTAAGAAGCCCGAATAATAAATCTGATGTTGCATGCCTTGGAGACCAAACCCTTGAAAACAACCCTCTTGCTTTCTTACCAAAAAGGTTGGTAGAGAGGACTAAAGGGAAAGGTCTACAAGCCCAAGTGCTTAGCCATGGGCCTTGGACTAAAGTCTCACAATATCACCAACAAATACAAAATCATTTAATGGTAAGTTGTATTTGTTGGTGATATTGTGCACATTAATAGTATTCCAACCCGATCTCCGTAAGTTTTTTCTTTATTTTACTAATATTTGTTAACAAAAGTCATTACAAAATATAAAGAGTGGAGATATTTTTTTTTTTTTTTTTGAGAAACAAAAATAGAGGAAAGTTGAAAACCAATCACACTTGATGATCTAAATCATTCTTTCACATCGCAAGGAAGTTACAACAATTTAATATTAATTACTAGATTATTATAATAATGATGCTAGTGAATTATAAAAGTTAAAGTTTTACTTGGATAATGAAGCTATTTAACAAGCTATAATAATGTATGTTTATTAAAATCTTAAGTTAATAAGGAAAAAATTATCATTATTAGCAACGCTTTTATTGTTATTATTGATAATTTGATAGTAATATATCAACGACGAAACTAAAAAACTTTTCTTGATAAAGTATTTGCAACAATATTAGAGCATTCTTATCAAGGATGTTATAATGCTAAAATGCTATATTTGACATCCAAAACACCAAAATACCTTATACATCAAACATGCCAAAATTAAAACTAAATATTAATTTTTTAATCCCCACCCACACGTGCCAAGTCCATCTGCATTTTCTCACTCACACAAGCTGCCTCTTCTTCCTTTTCTTTTCTAGTTCAGACTCAACTTTAGTCTCCAGCGACCACAACTGCCGTTGTTTCTCGCTGCTCACTCAACTTTCATTGTTGCCCATCACCAACCACGATTCCTTGGCTGGAGGAGTCGACTAGCTCTAGTGACTATTTGTGGTCATCGCGACATTGCGCTGTTGTTGCTTGTCTACGATTTACTCCCAAGTCTAGTTGGTTTTTATCCAGCGATGCACGACGGCCCAATGGAGCTCCTTGCTGTAACCCCAACCCTCGTGTGTTTCTGGATCTCCACTCTTGGGTACCAATTTGATTTGATGTAATTTAACTTGATCCTCTTGTGTCTCTGGTTTGTTAGTGACTTAATCCTCTGTTTGGGTATTGAGGTCTCATGATCTAAAGAAGACATCATTTTATCACAAAGAAATTAAGTATGTGTTGGATATTTTGAAAGAAATTGGCTTGTGAATTGTGGAGGTTTTGGGTTGTGGTGGGTTGTGAGTTTGTTTTGCGAGTTTGTGGGTAGTGTTTGATGGTTGTAGTGGGTTGTTTCAATGGGTGGCAGTGGGGTGTGGGTTGTGGTGGGGTTGTTTGGGCTTGTTGCAGTGGGTTGTAGTGGCAGTTGGTAGTGGTAGTAGATTGTGGTGGCTGGTAGAGCAGTCGGAGAGGATGAGAAAGGTGAATTGGGTTTTTAAAAAAAAAAAAATAATTAGGTTGTTTATATTATTTTAATGTGTAATGTGTTAAAATAGAAGTTTTGATGTTGGGTGTATTTAAAAGTGAGATGTTAAAATGAATAAAGTGACATTTTGAGATGTTAAATGCTATATTTTTTAGCATTCTTGATGTGAATGTTCTTAGCAAAGACAAATGTCTGTACTAATGTCATGAAAGTGGACATTTAAAGCATATCAACGACGACTTTCAGTTGTTGCTAGCTAAAAACCAAATTTCCTACACTGATGATAAACCAATTGCCTATAAATTGCTTGTTAGGGCATGACATTTGGCTTACCCTTTCACTGATGATATACTTCCATACATATCATGGAGTTCAATTATACATATTGTGGAGCTCTTAAAAAATAAGAAGATAAAAAATCATCTCATTTATATATAGTTCGGGTTTTATATTTTTTGCTTTATAATAATGTATTATTTTATAATTTATTGATTGAATAGCAAAACACATTTTGATTGGTATCAAATTTGATGTGTGATAAATATTGAAAGAATATTTGATCTAAAATTTTAATATAAAGATACTGATTAATTTTAACAAAATTAATACCAAGGATAACTTGAGTCAAAGCGTATATCAATTATGAGTATGATAAAATATTAAATCTATAATAACTTATTATGAAATAGTATTACATTGAAATAAAATTATATCATATAAAAGATGAACTTAACTTTTATAAATACACACTTATTAGTTACTACGTACTACTGAGATGATCTAGCATTCTCATCAAGAGTGTTATAAATGCAAAAATGTTATTTTTAGCATTTATAATCACAAAAACCTAATTCATCAAAGATGCCATATGCTAAACAATTTGACATGTTGCTGCAATGAACTTTCATTTTTGAGAGCACATTGTAGCAAGATGTTATAAACTTATAATTTCTTAAAAGAGAGAGAGAGAGAGAGTAAAAAAATGAATAAAAAATAATAAAGAAAGAATATTTAAATGAAATGGTAAAAAAATAGAAATTTTGAAGTTAGGGGTATTGTAAAGTGATGTGTTAAACAATTTGACATGTTGCTGCAATGAACTTTCATTTTTGAGAGCGCATTGTAGCAAGATGTTATAAACTTATAATTTCTTAAGAGAGAGAGAGAGAGAGAGAGAGAGAGAGAGAGAGAGAGAGAGAGAGAGAGAGAGAGAGAGAGAGAGAAAAAAATAAAAAATGAATAAAAATAATAAAGAAAGAATATTTAAATGAAATGGTAAAAAAATAGAAATTTTGAAGTTAGGGGTATTGTAAAGTGATGTGTTAAATGCTATAAAGTTAGGTTTTTAAATACTAAATGCTAAAATTTTTAGAACTCTTGGTGAGAATGCTCTTAGAACATACCTACATTACATACATATATGCATACACACATAATTACACAATATGCGCGCGCGCACACACACACACACACATACATATATGTATGTGTGTGTCTATGTGCGCATGTGAGTGCATGCGCAAGCTTCAAAATAAAGATGACAAATTTAAATTTTTTTAATATTGACATCTTTGCAATTACAATAATAATAATCCCATAGCCTCCCCAAATGCAATTCCGGGATAAAGAAGTATTTTTACAATATCTAAAGTATAGTTTTTGCTATAATTTCTTAGACAACCATTTTAGGGAATCACTTAACATTAGACATAACTATTATTTCTCCTTCTATAATTAAAGCATCATTCATAAGAAGTCCCTTGGATGCATCTAGGAGATCCTTACGAGGCATAAAGTGTGAGAAACCCCATTCATTTGAACAGGCAGTGAACCAATGTTTTTCTGTAAGAAACAAAACAAAACAAAAAAATTGAGACAAAAATTACACAGGAACAAAACAAGGTGAAAGAGAACAGGAGGCACGTGTGTGTGCACACTCACATATAAGCATACATACCTGTTTTTTCCACGTGATTTTCATTGTTAATTTGGTCCTTTATACGTATCTTGAATTTTGCAAAAAATTTGTGCTCAGGTGGAACACAATCACCACAATCACAACATAAGAGGAAGAGAGATATCTCTTTCATTTCTCCATTATAAATTCCTTTGGGGTAAAACAGTAACTTCCTGCATGGATTCAATAAAAAGAGTCAAACAATAGGTTCTAAGTTTCAAAAAGGAAACTTTCCTTTTTTTTTTTTTTACAACAATAAAAGTCCTGCTTATAATAATACCTATCAAAAAAAATTTTAAAAAAAAATTAATACCATTTCACATCCCCAACTTGAAATATTCGAGAACAATATGTCACTTTATCCAGTGATGAAAAGTTTTCAATCTTCCAAGCCATAGTACAGTTAAGGGGCTCTTTTATCATAGTAAGNTTCTGGAATTCAATTAATTTCAACTTGAGCAGTTGTTCTAGCATTTCTGGCATATCGGTATCTAGGAAAGGATACACCTTTTGTTCCCATTCTTTAAGTGATGAGCGTCGTGTCTCACGCTGTTGGCTACCTCAGGCCTCTTCTCATTGGCCTTTACATTTCTTGTTGAAATTTTGATTGGGGCAAGGTTGACATTCATTGAGTCTTTGACATTACTTTTCGGATTCCTGTCATTTTTCCTTATTTCCGTCTTTCTTTCCTTTCCTCAGGTACGAGAGGCTTTGTATTTCCATGGCTAGAGATACTCAATTCCATGTCATGCACACGAGTTGCTAACTCCTCAAATGTTCGGGGCTTTATCCTTGAAGGATGTAAAGAAGTCCCCAATGCATGCCTTGGATGCACATCTCTACAGCAGATATTTCAGAAAGTCTATCTTGCAATCTAGACTCAAAGAACGCCACCGATTGATATAATCAACGACGGGCTCATCTTTCCACTGTTTGGTATTGGTAAGCTCCATCATGCTTACTGTGCGCCGTGTGCTATAGAATCGGTTGAGAAACTCTCTTTCAAGTTGTTCCTAACTATCGATTGACTCAGGTTCTAAGTCTGTATACCAATCAAAGGCATTTCCTTTCAGCGAACGAACAAACTGCTTTACAAAGAGGCCTCCTTGAGTCCCTGCATTCTCACACGTTTCTACAAAGTGAGCCACGTGTTGCTTAGGGTTTCCTTTGCCATCAAATTGTAAGAACTTGGGGGGTTGATACCCATTTGGCATCCTCATATTATCGATGCGCTTTGTATAGGGCTTCGAATATATAAGAGAACTTGTAGAAGAACCTCCATATTGTGCTCGAATGGTGTTCGTTATCATGTCCTGTAATTGTTGGACAGATATCGAAGCCATTGAGGTGGAATGTCCGTGTTGAGAAGTGCCTTCACCTCCTTTTCCCTTATCACCTTTAGCATTTTCTCCTTTCAAGGTAAAGCCTGGTGGGCGCTCAGGGCCATGACTTGATTCACCCGAATCTTCTACCTCCAGTTTGTTCATTAGGGTTGCAATTTTGACGTCCTTTTCTTCAAGTGATTTTGTGAGGAGGGTGATCCTTTGTTCCATTTCAGCCATCTTTTCTTCCATGGTAGAGGTGTTAGTCATCATTACTGGCATGACTTCTAGATATGATGGAGAAAATGATGAAATAGGATGAGTCAAAGGTACTGTATTCCTTAAGTTTCTCATCACAGGTGAAGAGTTGATAGAAAAGGTCTTTGTTGGGGATGATTCATTACTGCTCTCCAAATCTTTCGAGAGATATGAATCTTTAGTGGTAGCTTTCCTATTTGCAAGAAAGTCCAGAGAGATGACAGTAGGAGGTTGGCTTTCTTTGGTTGGTTGGGGTTGAAGTTGATCAAGAGCTTTGGATCGACTGCGAGTGATTGGGCCAACGTAATCCTCAGCATTGAAGCATCCACTACTGATTTTCGGGCATTCTTGCTAGAGGCCATTGAAGCTGGTAGCAAAATGATGTCGAATTTCTTTTCCTTTGAAGGAGAAAGAGATGAGAGGCAGAGAGGTCCACTGGGCGTGCCAGAATATGTAGACGACTAAATTTCTCGGTTTGAAATAAATCAAACAAGTAAAATAGTTTCACAAATGCGAATTTGTATTGATAATTGTGTGGTACAATTCTCTCTGATTACAAAAGAGTGATCCTCTGATTCGATCTCCTTGCAAGACTTATTTGATTTGGATTTGTAGTAATGTGATTGACTTGAACACAAAATATCCTTCAATTTGGTTGAGGGATGGATCGAAGATTGTTGAAACAGAATTACAATGAATCTCTGGCTATGAGCTTGTTAGAAATTCTTTGTTCTTCACGTTCTTCGTATGTTCTTCGTGTTTTGGTGCGTTCTTCGTGTTCTTGGTGCGTTCTTCGTCTTCGAAGGTTTGTGGTGGAAGTTCTTCGGTGCTTTAGAGGCTTGAATCCGTAGAGCTTCGTTGATTTGTGATTTGTTGATGTTTTTCGGACACTTTAGGCTTGATTCCCGTAGACTTTTGGATCTAGGCGGATGATTTCTCTTCGAATGTTCTTCGTATTCGAAGTGAAGTTCTTGAAGTTCTTGGAGGCTTTAGAGCTTGGTTCCGGCAGAGCTTCTGGACTTCTGAATCTTCTCTGATGCTGCTTGTGCTTCAGATGGCTTGATGTGTGTCCTCCTAAATGTCTTAGGAAGGCTTCTATTTATAGGAGTTTTTGGGGTGGATGAGCGACACGTGGCGGAGTCTGATTGGTGACACATGTCACAGTCTGATTGGTCCGCTTATGTCATCGCTTACACGTGCGAGGTTGCTTGGGTCATCGCTTACACGTGCGAGGTTGCTTGGGTCATCGCTTACACGTGCGAGGTTGCTTGGGTCATCGCTTACACGTACGAGGCTGCTTGTGTCATCGCTTGCACGAGCCGATGCATGATTGGTTCTTGCATGACACTTGGCAAATTTCTATTGGCTTCTGAATGGCAATAGTAAAACCTAGCAGCAGTATGTGGCGCTTTGTAATTGGCTGTATTTTGTGGTCTTGGTAGTGTGACGTGTCAGCTTGTGATAGGTCGGGAATTTTCCCTCTCTACACTCACCACCGACGTCTTGATTCACAGCTCACATCTCTCCAAACTCAGATGGACGAAATTCAACGGAAGCTAGAAGGGGATGACTAGCTATTCCATGACAAAAAGGGGGAGATGATGTCATTGATAGGGGGAGTATGGAGATAGGGGGAGAAGAAGTCAACAGTTTACTTGTTTTTGTGTTGAAAACCTTGATACTATGCTTTATTTAAGTTTTAGTTTCAGATGTTTCTTTAGTGTTACTCTCTATGCTTTGTAGCGTACTTTGCATGTACCCATGTTGCTTTTGTAAGCTTTAAGGGTTGTTTTGTTTCATTACATGTTATTTGTAGGCTTTTATGGCTTGTGCCATGTATTTGCAATACTTTGCTTATGCAGCCTTTATGCTTGTGCTATTGATGTTTAATGTCATAGTTTTACTTCACTACAACACTCTTGTGCCCTAGTAGGATTGTTCCTAGATGCAAATTCTTCTAGTATTTTGCATTGGTTGAGTGTTTGATGTGCAAATGGTACTCTTCATATGAGCCTATCATTCTGCATATCCAGATGTTCATTCCTTGTGTGAATGAGCAGAGTAATTGCTTGTGTATAGTGATTACTCGTTTGATCTTGCCATAATTTAGTGTTCCTATTTCATTCTGCTTGATCATGTGCTTATTGCTCCATATGCTTTTCAAGTTTTCTGCATACAATGATGATATTTTGTTGTTATGTTTCAGGAGTTACTTGTTCATATGTTTCAAGAGCTTATCAGAATCTAGAATTAGGTGTGAGTGAGTTTTGCCTGTGTTCCCAAACTCACGTTTAAGTCTAGAGTCTGTTTTAGGGTTTTGTCACGGAATAGCCAAAGGGGGAGATTGTAAAGTTGTGATTTACAACTATGTGTTTTGTTGGCTTTTATTTCGTGCCAAATTTGATTGTAATTTCTATCAATCGTTTTTACCCTGTATTTGTTGTGGGAATTGTTGTAAGGGGTGTGTGATAGAAAGTGTGTGAAGACTCAAGCAATCTGGATGCTGATGGAATCTCGCGGGTGTCTCGCGACTAAGCTTCCCGCGAAGTGAAGCATGTGCCCTGCACATGCTGGAATGCGAAGAGTCGCTACAGATGGAGACAGCTGTCTCTCGCGAGTATCTCGCGGGTAAGGCCTTCCCGCGAGACATGCTGTTCTGCCAGCCTGTACTGACTGACTCACACATTTTGCACCTATCCTATATAAACCCCCATTACCCACAAATGTTGAGGAATGCTTCAGAGAGAAAACCCTAGCCAAACACATTTGCAATTAGAGATTGTCATCCCCACCTTTCTCTATACACTTGCTTGCTTGTGGTATCTCCTCAACCCTTCCCTCTCTATTTTCCACACCATTGAGAGGTTGATAGCCCAAACACTTACCACACCTTTTGAGAGTGTTGTGTGACGTTTTGGTGCTGCTGGGAAGCATTGGAAGAAGCCTTGAATGGCAGATGCAACATGGAGCTTGTTGCGGGATCCGGATAACTAAGACAAGACACGGTTCCGAGAAGCCTTGTTGGAGTAGGAGCTTGGAGGGCTTAGGTACATCGGGTAGATTAGGCTTGGAGGGTCTCTTGCTTACTCATGTATCCCAACTGATTGTCTAGTGGATCGATTTCCGCTTGGAGGGCATTTTTTTTTTTTTTTTTTTGTAGCACACTTATTGTGCTTATTATTTTAATTTGCAATAATTTTATTTTGATTGTGTTTGTGTTTAGGTTGATTTTTGTTCTACAGTAAACATTTTAAATTAATGTATAAAAATCTAGGAAAAATTTGATGTTGAAATAAACGAAGAGTTGTAGTTGAGATATCATTCCCTCTTCTTTTTTTTTTCTCAAGAGCAAGATTTGAAATAATATCCATTTGTTTGATGTGTTTGCATGGGGTTTAGAGAGTATGAAAAGCTTGATATTCCTTTATTATGAATATTTAAATTAAATAAATAAATAAGAAACAAAAATAATAGAGTAAACTAATAATCTTGGAAAGGGAAAGAGAACATATTAAGGTTATCGCTGAGCTTGGTTTCCTCCATGACTTCAAATTTTGGTGTTTACTGTCTAGAAATCACTTTCTTGAAAACTACAACCTAATTTGCATTATTTATAGGGTAATCAATAGGAATGTCCTCCACAACAATGCCTTGGCACTTTACACACGAAACCGTACGTGCGAATGTGATTGGTTCGAAGGAAAGAATAGACAAGGAATCAAGATGCAAAGAAAAAGAAGGATTGATGCCTATTTTGGAGAACTAGGTTTCCTTTTGGAATCAATGTACGAAGAAACCATGATAAAGACTTTTAGTAGTTTTTTCTTTTCCTCTTGGTAGGAGTTTTCTCTCTCACCTAGGGTGAGTTTTCTTTATGCTTTGCGTGGTTCTCTTTTTTCATTTTTTTCGCTTTTCTTATTCATTTCACACTACTGCTTGCTAAGCCGTGGTACCCAACAAACTTTTTCTCCTTTCTTTTTCTTTACACACCGCTGCTTGTTAAGCCGTAGTACCCTACAAACCTTTTTCTAGTTTTGATCCTTGGCTGTTTCGACACTCACATGGACTCAGATTTCATTGAATGCTTGCACCACATAACCTTAACGGAGGATGAAGGGGAAGTTCTCACGGTTTGATCCACTCAGAGAGAAAAATTCCTGGAAGAATGCTCACTCAGTTTGATAGGAAGATTTCTCACATCTAGACCCTACAACCAAAGAGCGGCCAAATCACTATTGAGGTCGGTTTGGAAGTTTGGGAATGACCTGCGGATTGTGGACGTAGGGGATAGACTTTTCCAGTTCAAATTCACCATGTAAAGCCAGTTGAAGTGGGTCTTAAATAATGGGCCATGGAGTTTTGATAATCAAATACTAGTACTTCGACGATGGGAGAGAGGCATGATAGCAAGGTCAGCTACCTTCACACATATCTCTTTCTGGGTTCAAGTGTGGGGGTTACCTTTTGATTTAATCCATGAAGATGCAGGTTGGGACATAGCGAAAGGGCTAGGGAAGGTGATTGAGGTAGATAGTAAAGCTTTGGACTCAGAACAAGCTCGCTTCATCCGTATTCGCCTGGAAATACCCCTGGATAAACCCCTCCATAGAGGTAGTTATGTGGCAGACCCTGAAGGAGAACAGGTAAGAATTGGTTTCAAATATGAAAGACTGGTGGGTTTATGCTTCCAGTGTGAAAAGCTTGGCCATAAGATGAAAGAATGCTCACGACCAAGGGATGCATCCCTGGTTGAAAATCCATATGGAGAATGGCTAAAAGTAGGTTTTCGACGGAAAGACGATAACCCAAACAGGAGACCCCCATAGCGCCAGAGGATGAATTCGGAGATAGGTAGGTCAAAGAAATATTTAAAAAAATAAATTAAGGGCAATGAAACTTAAAAAATCATTAAATAACATGTCATGATTGATGATACAACATATTTCCTTCGTATCACCCATCAATAAACAAACTAAGTTTTTTATTTTATTTTATTTTATTTTATTATTATTATTATATGAAAGGAATAAATTGATGAATTAAGTTCATCCGAAGGCACACTTTGTCTTTTCATTATTGCACTTAATTCATAGTCTCAACGCCACCAAGACTCCTATCAAATTGTCTAGAAAATTAATCTCATAGATTTGAAAGCGATTTTACTATTGAGCATGAATTGTAAACAAATACCTTCTCCAATTTTGGACATTTGAGGCGGTTGAGAAACTTGATGTCGAAACAAACAAAGAGCTATAGTTGAGATATCATTCCTTTTTTTTTTTTTCTCAAGAGCAAGATTTGAAATAATATCCATTGTTTGATGTGTTTGCACGAGGTTTAGGGAGTATGAAAATCTTGATATTCTTTTATTATGAATATTCAAATTAAATAAATAAATAAGAAACAAAAATAACAGAGTAAACTAATAATCTTGGAAAGGGAAAGAGAACATACTAAGGCCATCGATGAGCTTGGCTTCTTCCATGACTTTAGATTTTGGTGTTTACTATCTAGAAATCACTTTCTTGAAAACTACAACCTAATTTGCATTATTTATAGGGTAATCAATAGGAAAGTCCTCCACAACAATGCCATGGCACTTTACACACGTAACCGTACATGTGAATGTGATTGGTTCGAAGGAAAGAATAGACAAGGAATCAAGATGCAAGGAAAAAGAAGGATTGATGCCTATTTTGATTGGGTAGAAGAGGAGAATTGCAGAACTAGGTTTCCTTTTGAGATTAAAGTACAAAGGAACCATGATAAAGACTTTAGTAAAAAGTAAACAACAACAAGAAAAAGTAAAGGAAAAAAAAAAAAAAAAACAACAACAAACAAATGAATGAAGCCTTATTAAAGCTAAGGCAACCACACCCATGACGTTTTTATGTAAAATGACAAATTTAATTTCATTTATACCATATGAGTGGATCACAATATGAAAATTGCATATTGAATTATTATTTTTATTAAAATAAGTAAATAAATTTTTTAAGCATATATTATTATAAGAGCATTCTTATTGGGTTATGCAAAATAAATATAAATTCATTTTAGATGATGAATAATCATTCATTATGCACTGCTCTTCAAATTTTTACATATTGCTACAATATAGATGATAATCATGATATTATACAACAACATATATATGATTTCTTCTATGTTTTTCACTCTCTCTCTCTCTCTCTCTCTCTCTCTCTCTGCCGTTAAATTACAACCATCACTGTTGTAGGATCATTGTTGTCATCGATCCTAGTGTTGGTGGGGTCAGTCATCAATCATCCATTCTCGCACTCTCTCTCCTCCTTCCTCTTCCTTATTTCATAGGCTCTACCTCTTAGATTTGGATTGTTGTGATAGTTGTCATGGCTGGGGTGGGTCATTGATGCTAATGTTATTGGGTTTTGTTTTAGGTTTTGGTTCCAACAATTTTGGTATTTGTCGTGGCTAGAGAGGATAGTTAGTGTCAGTGTGGGTTTTTGCTAGGTCAAAGGTGGATTTGTTTTTGGATTTTGGGGCAATGGTGGGTTTGGCCGTGAGATGATGATGTTTTTTGGGTACAATTATTATTTTTTTGTGTGAGTATAAAATATATTATTTTAATTGGATGAACTATAAAATAAAGAATAAAATGTATGATGTTTTGTTATAGCAGCTATATAAAATAGATAAAATGATTTTTTTTTTTTTTTTTTTTTTTTTGAGAATCAACGTAGTACCTTTTATTTAATGAATACCATCAAAGTTTGCAAAAACACAAGAATGAAACTGTGGTGGAACATCCTCCAACCACGCACTATAATCTGAAACATTTAAAGCAAAATGAGCTAAAACATGAGCAACCATATTACCATCTCTCTTAATATGAGAATAGTGTAATTTACTAAAACATCTAGCCATAACAACACCAAACTATACCCTTTTTTTACATTTATCATCTTGAACTTTCATAATCCACGATTACTATCTTAAACTATAATTTGTATTTCACTCTGCACCCTACCATCAATTGGGTTGTTAACTTGGATGGAAAAAGTATGTCACATGCAACATCTCTCTCTCTCTCTCTCTCTCTCTCTCTCTCTCTCTCTCTCTGCCATCAAATTACAACCATCACTGTTGTAGGATCATTGTTGTCATCGATCCTAGTGTTGGTGGGGTCAGTCATCATCATCCATTCTCGCACTCTCCCTCCTCCTTCCTCTTCCTTATTTCATAGGCTCTACCTCTTAGATTTGGATTGTTGTGAGAGTTGTCATGGCTGGGGTGGGTCATTGATGTTGATGTTGTTGGGTTTCGTTTTAGGTTTTGGTTCCAACAATTTTGGTATTTGTCATGGCTAGAGAGGATAGTTAGTGTCAATGTGGGTTTTTGCTAGGTCAAAGGTGGATTTGTTTTTGGATTTTCGGGCAATGGTGGGTTTGGCCGTGAGATGATGATGTTTTTTGGGTTCAATTACTATTTTATTGTTTGAGTATAAAATATATTATTTTAATTGGATGAATTGTAAAATAAAGAATAAAATGTATGATGTTTTGTTATAGCAGCTATATAAAATAGATAAAACGATTTTTTTTTTTTTGGGAGAATCAACGTAGTACCTTTTATTCAATGAATACCATCAAAGTTTGCAAAAACACAAGAATGAAACTATGGTGGAACATCCTCCAATCACGTACTATAATCTGAAACATTTAAAGCAAAATGAGCTAAAACATGAGCAATCATATTACCCTCTCTCTTAATATGAAAATAGTGAAATTTACTAAAACATCTAGCCATAACAACACCAAACTATACCCTTTTTTTTTTTACATTTATCATCTTGAACTTTCATAATCCATGATTACTATCTTAAACTATAATTTGTATTTCACTATGCACCCTACCATCAATTGGGTTGTTAACTTGGATGGAAAAAGTATGTCACATGCAACTCACATGACCTTTGCATTGGCACCACATAAAAAGACCGAATTAGCCCACTTCAATCTTTTAAATTGTATGAACCCAATATAGTCTTATTCAGTTAAATTACTTGTAGAGAAAAGTTAATAGATGCTCTAAGAGAATTTATTTAGAAAATATTTTTAGAAACTTTTTATAAGAAAAGAGAAAAAGTAACGTATTTTTAACAATTTTTAATATTTTCCATAAAAACTATATCAAAACTTTCATAAAATAGGGCATTAACAAATATACTAAAAACATCTATTAATAAGACCCTTACATAGTTCTAGAACATATCTTAATAGATTAGTTGCTAACAACCACACCAATCTTATACAGTGTCTACACTCAGCTTCCCAAAAAAGCATAAGAAAAAAAAAGTGATTTGCTCAAAAGTTGGTGGCAACTTCTCTACTTTTTTCCTTGTTCCTACCTCGTACTTCTTCCTTCTTTTTCGTGCTTATTTATTCAGGTGGGAAAAAAAAACTAAAATAATAAATTGTATACAAAATGGCCCAATGGACCTAAACTGTGTGAGTTGTTTTTATTTCCACGAAACCTCACAAAGTAAAAGCATGGATAGCGGATCCAAGATATTAGCCGCGTTAAAGCATGGACAGCAGAACGACGTCGTCGTCAGCTGATTTGATAAGCCAGCATGAACGACCCACACATCACCAGACGCGTTGGTTGACCGACGTGTTCCTTTTTGACACAAACATCAGCCGTCAGATCATCAAAAACAGACGTATTAGATCAGGCAGTAACCTTGAAGGAGACCCTACAAATTACAATAAACTTCTCACCAGCCAATTGCTTTCATTTTATCTTGCAGATAAATTTACCGTCTATTTTAGTATAAAGAATAAATGACATGTTGTTACTTACGCGGTTGCTAGTAGATAAAAAAATAACTTTAAGTATGGGTTAAAATCAAAACTGGTAATAATTTATCACAAATAATTTGTTAAGAAAGAATTATAAAAATATCATGGACATATAACTTCTTTTTAGTATAAGAATTCACGTCCATTTTAGGATAAAAAATATGTAGCAATTTGTTACTGATAGTTATTAGTGGGTAAAAATATCATTTTAGTGGTAGGTTAAAATCAAAATTAGTAACTAATTATAACTTATAATTTGTTAAAAAAGTGTTGTAAAAATGTTTTTTTTTTCTCTCTTTTAACATACCATAACTACTAGTATTTGCACAAACACGGTAACAACATTTTGCACAATAAATCTTTAAGCTAAAGTCTATCATTTTTTGGTTTATTAGACAACTTTCTTTTGGTAAAAAAAAAAAAAAAAATAGATAAGGGGACAACTGGTATAACTTTTCTATCCAAGCATGACTATAATAACACCCAAATCGTTTGCTTATACCACGCCACAGTCATTGATAAGTTGGATGAACAACTTACCTATAGGGTATAACAACACGTTCTCAGTGAAAAACTGAAACCCCATATTATGAGCCATATTGACCTTAAGTCCTTACCATGAGGGAACCAAGTGTCGGACAAAATTTGGCCCTTGTGCTTTAGGGGGTGTTTGGTTTGTGTTTTCAAACAACAATTTTCAGTTTTTAAACATTATTTTATGTATTTTCACACACTTTTTTACCCACACGTATTTTCATAAATATTTTTAAATAATAATTTTCAATTTTTAAACACATGTACCAAACGTGCTTTTAACCTCTCAGAAGCTCACACACGTGTGGCCCCCACTCAAACGCACCACCACAATTCCACACCAATCACAGCACAGTAACACAAGACCAATTTCACTACCGTCCTAAATTTCCCTTCCCAAGCGGAAAAGCTATTTCCACACCAATAAAAAAGCGCTTTGGGCAGTGAGGAGAGTGACCAATCAAAAAGAGGCAGGCAAGAGCCTCACATCTCTGGCAATAGCAATTCTCATTCCTTAAAGAACAAGGAGATCCCAACTATAAAAATTGAGTCTTTATTTTTTCTTCTTTCTCTACAACATCAAAAATCTCAGAGGAGAGACACAAAGAGTTCATACAAATACAAAACTCTCTCTCTCTCTCTCTCTCTCTCTCTCTCTCTAAAGCTCTTAAGGTACTTTCTCTCTCTAAACTTTTGATCTGTAAAGCTTAGATCTTTCGCATCTATATGTTAGATTCTTATGAAATTAGGGTTTTTATTTATTTATTTTTTTGTGGCATTGAAAAAATTGGGTGTACCCTTTTGATCAACATGAAGCTAATTGTGATTCAATTAACAAATTGATTAAAATTTATGTAAATTTATAAAGAAAAGTTTATTTTCGTGTTGCATATTGAAATTTGTATAAGCATTAGTTAAAGCTGCGGTTTTGATGTTCATTCTATATAGAAAACAAGATGCAATTTTAAAAATCAAATTGGGTTTTTTTTTTTTTTTTTAAAAAATTTACAACACCCTTGACCCAAAAAAATGAAAAATATCAAAGTCTCTATAGGGCTTGTTATTTATGTTTGATGAAGATGTTATTTTGTTTGAATTTTTTTTTTCCTTGTGGATTGTTACAATTGCTTAAGAATTTGTACTTGTGTTTTTCTGTGGCTGTCAATATTAGCAAAATTTGGAATTTGTTTATGAATAGGTATATAATCGTTGAGTTGTGAAATATTTAGCAGACCGTGTTGTTGTTACACTCAAGTTTGTATCTAATAGCATGATTAGATGAGTTTAAGACTTCTTTTTCAGGTTTTTACGAGTCTCGAAAATTATTTTTCCTTTGACTAGAAAAGATATGATATACAAGGTAATGGAAGAGGCATTGTAAAATTTCTTCAAATTTTGAAATACTTTAATTATTGTTGTGAAACGTCTCAAATTTGTATTTTGAATATTATTATCATTTGGGTTTTTTGTGTGGAAAGCCTATTCCTTGTAAAAAAAAAAAAGTAGTAATAGGTGTAAAGGGTTTGATGAGTTTGGGCTAAGAGGGAAGAATCTTATAAGAATATGGAATGTATTTCTTCAAAGAGTAGTTCGGTAATTTTTGGGATTGAAAGGTACTCTCGTGTGAGATAATGTGAGTTAACAAATTTTCTATTGTTTGAGTAAGGGAAAACTAGGTATATCAGTGTTTTGGGCTTGTGATAGTGTAAGTTTGTAAGTATTGATAATTTGTTTTGGGATTTGGATTAGTTTGTGTTTATAAGAGGATCTGTGTGTTTGTACTTTTTTTTTTGATAAGTTAATGAATCTTATTTTAAGGTGTGCGCTTGGTTTGTGAGAACTAGTTATGTGGCCATGGATGTAGGCATGGAGTAGGCCTAATCATGTTAAATATTATTGTTTTACTTCTGCTTCCTTAGGACACTGCCTTTGTGCTTTGGTTCCTTGTGTACTTTTGGTCTTATTCAATAAGTTTTATTTACTTGTCAAAAAAATATATATATTATCTTTATTTCATGTTTTTTTTGTTGTTTGTGTTAATACGCTTCTGTTAGCCTCAAATTTGAACAAACAAGTACTAGAGCTTCTAATATGCCAATAAATTGGTATCAAAGTTCAAGGTTGATCCTTGTGTGGATTTTGAAAATATTTTTGTATAATTTTGCAATTTATTCCTTATAAGCACGTGTGTTTGGCTTTAGAAAGCTTGTTTAGGTTAAGGTGGTTCTGTAGCCCAAAAAAAACAAAAAAATGGGAGAAGAAAATGAAAAGATTGCTTGGTGAAATTTGAGTCAAAGTGGAGATTTGTTGGAAATCGTCTTGATTTCCTACTTTGGTTTGGTTTTGGTTTAATTGGTAATGAAGGAAAATATATTCCTAGCTAAAAAAGTAATTTGATATTCCTTGTTCACAAAGGAATAGTTATTGAAGTGTTATATATTATCAACATTATAAAGATATGGTGGCTTTGGACCAAAAGATCATTTCATATTGGAAAAGGAGAAGACTCTTAGTTTGTTAGTTTTTTGGGTTGAAAGATAGTTGTGTGTGTGAGTTGATAATTTGTCTATTGTTTGAATGAGAGAGCAAGATTGGGTGTATTGGGGTTTTGGGCTTATAAGAGTGTCAAATTTGTGAGTTAGTGTTGATGATGCAGTGAGAAGAACTTAGATATGGCATGGAAAAAGGGTTTAAGAAGAAATTTTTAACAGTAAAGCAAGATTAAAAAATAGGATTGAACTTGGAATTCTAAAACATCCGTATTGTGATTTAAAACTCAAATTTAAAACTGCATGGAGTAGATAAGAAAAGACTGCCACAATGACTCAAAAGAGGTTATTTTTAATAGCTTTTAGGAACCCTAGAATCCTGATCCATCTTAAACACAACAATTAAATTGTAATCATCCAACTTCATTCACTTTTTAAATTACTTAAAGACAACAATGAATAAAACATAGCATAAAGAAATAAAATACAATGGATTAATGGGCCATTTTTTTTACCTTAGGCTTGAAACTTGCCTACATCAGTTTTCCCTGGGTTTACTTATCAAAAAAAAAAGGTTTTCCCTGGGTTGAATAAACTCGCCTTCCAGTTTGGCTTCAATTTTCAATGATCTATTGGAGTTACAAATTATATTTTCCTTCTTTTCTTTCTCTGTAGTGTTAAGTACAGCAAGGAATGGCTCATTGGCCTCAATATGCCAATAAGATCTTGTGCATTACAAGCTTGAGAAACTTTCTTCAGTTCGTAACATGAGCAAGTTATGTAAAACAAATTACCATTATCTAGAATTATACAACTTCATTCTAAAAATTGGATCAATGTCATCCTTGAACTTCTTGAATCTTGTCGAGTTAAGTCCCATTCCATAATTTTATTTCCAAACACAATTAAATACTGTCTTTACCATTGAAAAAAAAAAAAAAAATCTCATGATTAAACATTATTGTGTTTTTCTGTGGCTGTTAATATTAGCAAAATTTGGAATTTGTTTATGAATAGGTACATAATCGTTGAGTTGTGAAATGTTTAGCAGACCGTGTTGTTGTTACACTTGAGTTTGTATGTAATAGCATGATTAGATGAGTTTAAGACTTCTTTTTCAGGTTTTTACTTGTCTCGAAAATTATTTTTCCTTTGATTGACTAGAAAAGATATGATATACAAGGTAATGGAAGAGGCATTGTAAAATTTCTTCAAATTTTGAAATACGATACACTTTGAGATCAGTAATGCCTAGACGATCATTATTGAGCAACTATTTTTAATTATTGTTGTGAAACGTCTCAAATTTGTATTTTGAATATTATTATTATTTGGGTTTTGTGTGTGGAAAGCCTATTCCTTGTAAAAAAAAATAGTAAGAGGTGTAAAGGGTTTGATGGGTTTGGGCTAAGAGGGAAGAATCTTATAAGAATATGGAATGTATTTCTTCAAAGAGTAGTTCGGTAGTTTTTGGGATTGAAAAGTACTCTCGTGTGAGATAATGTGAGTTAACAAACTTTCTATTGTTTGAGTCAGAGAACACTAGGTATATTGGTGTTTTGGGCTTGTGATAGTGTAAGTTTGTAAGTATTGATAATTTGTTTTGGGATTCGGATTAGTTTGTGTTTATAAGAGGATCTGTGTGTGTTTGTATTTCTTTTTTGATAAGTTAATGAGTCTTATTTTAAGGTGTGAGCTTGGTTTGTGAGAACTAGCCATGTGGCCATGGATGTAGGCATGGAGTAGGCCTAATCATGTTATATATTATTGTTTTACTGCTGCTTCCTTAGGTTCGTTGTTTACTTTTGGTCTTATTCAATGAGTTTTATTTACTTGTCAAAAAAAGTATATATTATCTTAATTTCATGTTTTTATTTGTTGTTTGTGTTAATACGCTTCTGTTAGCCTCAAATTTGAACAGATAAGTACTAGAGCTTCTAATATCTCAATAAATTGGTATCAAAGTTCAAGGTTGATCCTTGTGTGGTTTTTGAAAATATTTTTGTATGATTTTGCAATTTATTCCTTATAAGCATGTGTGTTTGGCTTTAGAAAGCTTGTTTAGGTTAAGGTGGTTCTGTAGCCCCCCCCCCAAAAAAAAAAAAAAAGGGAGAAGAAGATGAAAAGATTGCTTGATAAAATTTGAGTCAAAGTGGAGATTTGTTGGAAATCGTCTTGATTTCCTACTTTGGTTTGGTTTTGGTTTAATTGGTAATGAAGGAAAATATATGCCTAGCTAAAAAAGTAATTTGATATTCCTTGTCCACAAAGGAATAGTTATTGAAGTGTTATATATCAACAACATTATAAAGATATGGTGGCTTTGGACCAAAAGATCATTTCATATTGGAAAAGGAGAAGACTCTTAGTTTGTTAGTTTTTTGGGTTGAAAGATAGTTGTGTGTGTGAGTTGATAATTTGTCTATTGTTTGAATGAGAGAGCAAGATTGGGTGTATTGGGGTTTTGGGCTTATAAGAGTGTCAAATTTGTGAGTTAGTATTGATGATGCAGTGAGAAGAACTTAGATATGGCGTAGAAAAAGGGTTTAAGAAGAAATTTTTAACAGTAAATCAAGATTAAAAAATAGGATTGAACTTGGAATGCTAAAACATCAATATTGTGATTCAAAACTCAAATTTAAAATTGCATGGAGTAGATAAGAAAAGACTGCTACAATGACTCAAAAGAGGTTATTTTTAATAGCTTTTAGGAACCCTAGAATCCTGATCCATCTTAAACATAACAATTAAATTGTAATCATCCAACTTCATTCACTTTTTAAATTACTTAAAGACAACAATGAATAAAACATAGCATAAAGAAATAAAATACATTGGATTAATGCGCCATTTTTTTTTTTTTTTTTACCTTAGGCTTGAAACTTGCCTACATCAGTTTTCTCTGGGTTGGATAAACTCACCTTCCAGTTTGGCTTCAATTTTCAATGATCTATTGGAGTTCCAAATTACATTTTCCTTCTTTTCTTTCTCTGTAGTGTTAAGTACAGCAAGGAATAGCTCATTGGCCTCAATATGCCAATAAGAACTTGTGCATAACAAGCTTGAGAAACTTTCTTCAGTTTGTAACATGAGCAGGTTATGTAAAACAAATTACCATTATCTGTAATTATACAACTTCATTCTAAAAATTGGATCAACGTCATCCTTGAACTTCTTGAATCTTGTCGAGTTAAGTCCCATTCCATAATTTTATTTCCAAACACAATCAAATATTGTGTCTTTAACATTGAGAAAAAAAAAAAAAAAAATTCTCATGATTAAACATTATGCTGAGAGAAGTCTTATTAAAAATCACATCTTTCCAAGTGAAAGTATATGTCTGAAGTCTTTAACCAAAATTTATTTCTAGAGTATTTTAAAAAGACATTTAGTAAGTTGTTGGATAGTTGGGATAGTTGGATAGTTTGAAAATAAGCTTACTTCTATCTTTGTCTCATGTTCAGCAAATGAGCTACCAAAAACTATGAGATGCCAAAACTCACTCAATATTTGAATATTTCTTGAGCTCTTTAAGCTTGTTGATCCTGGAGATTAATGTTTTAGAGTTCTAACTTCAATCCACTTTTCTTCTCTTAGTTGTAATCATGTTTTATTGCTCAAAATTACTTATCAAAAAAAAAAAAAAAATGTTTATTGCTCAAAATTTCTTTTTATACCCCTCTTCTACACCTTAACTAAGTTCTCATTGCATCAATTGGTATCAAAGCAAGAATATTAGATCTAAGCCACAAAATTCAGATTCAAGTCAAATGTTGCAACTTTCAGCTATGGTTGGTTGTGGTAGGGGTCGTGGAGGTGGAGGTGGAGGAAATCATAGCTAGTAGACAAAGATGACTGAGATCAGGCATATAGTTAATGATTTATTGTGAGTTGTACAAGCTTTTTAGTGGTGGGAACTAGCAGGAAATCATATGGAGATTTTGGAAGGCAACCACTACCAATTGGACATATAGGAAGGTGGTTTCAAGGATGAGAATGATTATATAAAAGACGAAACGTCCTTTCATGATGTTGGACCCATTGAACATTCGGCACAGGTGTGGCATGAGGTGGTTGCCTTCCTCCATAACATAAACAAATAATGATTTTTTTTTGTTTTTTGGGTAACTTGAATTCTCCTACTCATTTGGGAGAGCTGATTTTCATTGATTTATTGGGCTTAAAAATATAAGTTGGGCAGAAGTACAGTTTTAATTAGTAAAAGTAAAGTTTTAAAAATTTGTAAATAAGTTAAATAAGCTAAGTTAGAAAAACAAGTTGATTCTCAACAAAAAAAAAAAAAACAAAAAGTTGGAAACTAGTTCTAACAAACAAGCCCTTTAGTTATAATTTTATGCTTGATTGTGCATGTTTTTCCCATTATGCATGTTTGCATTTACTTAGTTATGCAATGTTACTACCAACTAGTGTCCTTGTGTTTTATATATTTTACAATTGTAGATTATGCAAAAAGATTTTGGAATTTTGTATTGTCCTTTATAGATTTGTGGTGTTCAATTTTTGGAGTTCCCCTGTTTTTTTGAGTAATCAGAGGTTTTAAAGTGCTTCAATCATGTTTGGACGTGGTCCGAAGAAAAGTGACAGCACTAAGTACTATGAGATTCTTGGTGTTTCAAAAAGTGCGAGTCAAGATGAACTGAAGAAGGCATATAAAAAAGCTGCAATCAAGAATCATCCCGACAAAGGTGGAGATCCTGAGAAGGTGGGTCCTCAAAGACTATACTGAGATGCATACATACATATATAGCTGCATATAAATGGGTATGTAGATGCATATACACTCTCTCACACACACTAGAAATTCTACATGTTCTTATGCAAATCATATAAATGATATTGGTGGACATGAGGATATAAGCATTATACCTGTTGAAGCCATGCGTTACTTTATTCCAGAGTTTCTTTTACTTCTTTTTAACACTACTCTACTGACATCCTGAGTCAGTTCAAGGAACTAGCCCATGCCTATGACGTTCTCTGCGATCCAGAGAAGAGAGAAATTTATGACCAATATGGTGAAGATGCTCTCAAGGAGGGAATGGGAGGCGGTGGCCCAGCCCATAATCCATTTGATATATTTGAGTCATTTTTCGGTGGAGGAGCCTTTGGTGGTAAGATTGCACATCTGGCCTTTCACTTTAAATAACTTAGTTATAAACTTATAATCAACATTTTAACTGGTATTCTGATTCAGGAGGCAGCAGCTCACGAGGAAGGAGGAAGAAACATGGTGAGGATGTGGTGCATACTCTGAAGGTTTCTTTGGAGGACCTATACAATGGCACAAGCAAGAAACTCTCCCTTTCAAGGAATGCTCTGTGCCAAAAATGTAAAGGGTATTTCACCTATCTTAGCTTATTATATTTTCCTTTGAATTGTTATAAAGGAGTGTTCACTTAATTTTTTTATGGTTCTTTGCTCCTCTTGTTGTAAAATTATTGCTGAAGTTATTTCTTCCCTCTCTCATTGTCTTGTTTCCTAAAAGTTTTTTTTTTTTTTAACTTGCCATTGCCAATATAAAAAATATGTGAGTATTGTTGTTTCTTCAATGTGTTGGATCTTGGCCCTCCTTCTCCATCCCTGCTTCACTTAAATGTTTATAGATATCAGAATACCTATAAATGGCAGTAGCTGGGACTCCTTCCCTAATGTCCCCAATTAACATGAAAGCATGTTTAAGGTAGATATATTGATGAAAGAAATGGCTCTCAATGGAGAAAACTATATGACTGTGAGGTCTAATTCCATCCCTAAATTTTCAGGAAAGGTTCAAAGAGTGGAGTATCTGGGAGATGTTATGGTTGCCAAGGTACAGGAATGAAAATCACAACCCGACAGATTGGATTGGGAATGATTCAACAGATGCAACATGTCTGTCCTGAATGCAGAGGCACAGGTACTTAACTGAGACACTTATGCTCCATAGTTCTGATGTTGGATTATACAGTTTTTAATTCTGGAAAGCACCTCTCTTTAATACAGGTGAGGTTATCAGTGATAGAGATAAATGCCCACAATGCAAAGGAAATAAGGTTACTCAGGAAAAGAAGGTGCTGGAGGTGCATGTTGAGAAAGGGATGCAACATGGCCAGAAGATTACATTTGAGGGACAAGCCGATGAAGCTGTAAGTGAAATTACATTTGGTATTGACTTCAGGGTTTTGGCCATTTTTTATTCTCCAGTCCTGGCTATAGATTACAAAGGGGCAGCTTTTATGGCATTGGCTGGTGTATTTCTTGTGAAACAACAGTAGTCCATATTTAAGTGTTGACTTAACTTTGCTCTTATTTCTTGTTGTTTATAGCCTGATACTATCACGGGAGACATTGTTTTTGTATTGCAACTGAAGGAGCACCCCAAGTTCAAGCGGAAGTTTGATGATCTTTATGTAGAGCACACCCTCAATTTAACAGAGGCTCTTTGTGGGTTTCAATTTGCTCTTACCCATCTTGATGGCAGACAGCTTCTGATCAAATCAAATCCCGGGGAGATCGTTAAGCCTGGTATTACTCAGTGACTTCCATGATTCAATTTCTTGCCACCGTAACTTTCTTAGTTCCTTTATTTACATATTAAAAAAAAAAAAAATAGTTCTTTTATTAATCGATTATGCTTAAATATAGGTCAATCCAAAGCAATCAACGATGAGGGAATGCCACATCACCAGAGGCCGTTTATGAGGGGCCGGCTTTACATTAACTTTAATGTGGAATTCCCAGACTCTGGAATTATTTCCCCGGAACAATGCCAGACTTTAGAAACATTACTACCCCCAAGGGCAAGCAAGCACTTGACAGACATGGAGCTGGACGATTGTGAGGAGACAACTTTGCATGACGTTAACATTGAGGATGAGATGAGACGTAAGAAGCAGCAACAGCAATTCCAAGAGGCATATGATGATGAAGACGATGAGCCATCAATGCCGAGAGTGCAGTGTGCACAGCAGTAATGCAATTCCATCTTGTTTGGTCACTAATAGCTTGCGTTATGAAATTATAACTACGTTCCTGATTCTCTTATAGTAAGCTTCCAGACCCATTTGTTGTGTTATTTATTTTAGCCAGTGTGGCAATATTTTTGTAGTTAAGTTTAGATATGTCATCTCAATCCAAGTTCAAATGGTTTATTTAATATATATATATATATATATATGGATGCGCATTCAGTACCTAAAATTGTTCAGCCCAATGAAGGAATGCTTTTTCATTGCAATTATTACCAAAAATGGGGGAAAATGGGCCTTTGTCCTTAATTTACAAATTGTGCAATGAAATGTCTCAGTTTTGAAACTATTTACTAAAATGTTATTATTTTTGAAATTCAGTTTTAACAAAATTGAGTTATTGGTTGAACTTGACATTAGCAATGTTGAGTTCTATGTATATTATGCAGCTTAAATTTTTTTGAAAATTTAAGTGAAACTTAATATTACTAATGTCGAGTTTCACTTAAAAATATACATAGAACTCGATTTTAAAGAAATCTAGTTTTACACCGAACTCAATTTTGCTAAAATCAAATTTAAAAAATAGGAGCATTGGGTTAAATTGTATCAGAACAAAGGGTTTTTTTTTTTTTTTTTTTTTTTGGGCATAGTTTTTAAATTATGGACAAATGTCTATTTCTCTCCTATTTTGAAACTATTTAGTAAAAATGTTTGTTTTTAAAACTCGACTTTAACAATGTCGAATTCTATACATATTTTGTCACTTCAATTTTTTTGAAAATTTAAGTGGAACTCAACATTAGCAATGTTGAGTTCCACTTAAAATATACGTAGAACTTGATTTTTAGGATATTAAGTTTTACACAGAACTCGATTTTATTATAATCAATTTTAAAAAATAGAGGCATTTTGTTAAATAGTTTTAAAATAAGAGCATTTTGCTATATACTTTGTAAATTATGGACAAAGGCTTATTTTTCCCACAAAAAATGATTCAGCCCAATACCTTCAGATTAATTGTGTTACCTGAGGTAAGATGTGAATATTCCAATAGACGTGGCAAAGATTTTGTAATTTTAAAGCAGTGGTGTTTTTGCCTTGTAATGGTAATTCATAAAAATAATCTTTAATTTCTTTTTTCTAGTAAAAAAAAAATATTACACTACTTTTTAAATTAAGTTTTATTAAAGTTTGTTAGCAAAAACAAAACAAATAAATACATTAAAGATAGAGCAAAATACAACTTACCCACATGTGATTTGACCGAGATTTAAGTTGCCTACTTATGGTTTGAAATTTGACATTGTACCCACTTGAGATTAGCACAATTAGAGTTCCATAACCCATTTCTATTAAAAACAAAGCTAAATAAGTAATTTTCCTTCACTTTTATATCTATCTCTTCCAAAAAACACAAAATTTATGAAAATACAAGATCAAATAAGATAAAAAATAACTTAGCGAAACATTTGCATCATAGGATTTTAAACTATAAGTAGATAATTTATATTTTAGTCAAACTTCAAGTGGATAAAGTGTCAAATTTCAAACTACAGGTAGGCAACTTAAATTTTGGTTAAACTATATGTGGATAAGTTGTAATTTATCCTTAAAGATATATTCGGGTAATCATTCAAGTGATGCTGCATCATTCCACCATTAGTCACATTTCACCATTAATTCACCTTTTTTTTTTTTTGAAAAGTAATTTATTAATTAATAAGTATAAAAAATTAAAAGTAAGATTAATAAACTTTTATTAAGAATGAAAATTCACCTGCACCAGACCAGATCGATTCTCAACAGAAATTCCTTTTCCATCATAGAATCAATGATCCTTCCCTCGAGCCAACACCCTCCACCTCCTCAAGGCCTACACTTCTATTTTGTTTTGAATGAAAATAATTTCTACCATACTTAACCTTGAAATATATTTCTGTAGTTATTAAGGATGCGAAAGCAGGCCTTGAAAAGCAGTACCAATTGTTTTCTTTATGGTCCAATGGGATCTGCCTAGCCCAAAAACAAAAGGAGATCTTTAAATGATAGAATGAAACGATGGAATCCCTTACACTAGCCCAAAAAACAAAGGGATCTTGAAAAGCAGTACCCATGGGCTAATAGTTGTGCTGTCAAATGGATAATAAGTTGGTGACCTCACATGCTTATAAACTATGGGTGCTTCATTAAGTGAAAATATTGAAAGGATTATTTTTTTTTTTATATTAAAAAAATACTTGGAAATATATACGTTAATGTTCTGCTAATCCAACAATTTGAATCCCTCCCCTCCGAACCATCAAACACTTGCCAATTGAACTACAAAACTCTTGACATATAGAAACGATTTAATGGTTGTGAAAAGCGAACATAATATATACAAATGTTTTTTTTTTTTTTTTTTTTTCAAGTTACAAATGTTATTGGAATAAATATATTAATATTAATAGTAGAGGGACCAAATTGATAAGAACCCCAAGGCAAGAGGGTGTAACTAGTATTTTAACAATTCTATCTTAAAAAATATATTTTTTTCTTAAACACGAACTTATGTCATTAATAAATTTTGACTAAATTAAAATAGTGATTTTTGTTTTTCCTTTTCTTTTTAATTACATTTAATATGTGTATGTCTTCGTGCCTGTATGTATGTTTATATGCTGATTAATGCATATGGAAATAAATGTATATGTTTAAAGTTAATTACAATATACAGAGTCTATGTGGCCTAAAAATAACCATGACGAATTTACAAACCAAATCGGTTCAAACTTGCCAAAATCCACATTGATGAGATACCCGGGTGGTGGGCCCTTGGTCTTGTTAAAAATTGATCTGGTAACAGCTTGGCAAAAACTATGCCTATTCATCACTAACGCTTTCAGAAATACAAATTATTGTCCCCATATGAGCGTTTCACTTTATACTCTACTAATATATGTTCTGTTTTAAGTAATACAAGTACTATTTTGGCATGTTGTTTTCGCCTTAGGACGTTAGGTTTTAGCCCTATTAGCCCAATTTTAGTAATGTCTCTCTCGGACTGCACTGGAGAATCCTTTTTTTTTTTTTTTTTCTAACATGAGTTTTATTTGGTTAGATATCCCCTGTGATGTGAGGTCACTATTACATATTCTGTACTTTTCCCCCAATTGATTCCTAGCACTCATAATTCATAGCCATAAGCCAATGGCCCCCTCACAATAGTAATAAATATGTCATAGACAATGAAGCAGTAGGGTATAGAGAGTCAAAGAACAACTGCACCATAAAACAACAACAATCACAAACATACAAGAGCAAGAAGACAAAGCAAATTTAAGCAGCCCACCTGCTACATCAGAAAGACAATAAAAACCCACAACCAAATTTGAGCGGCCCACCTGCTACATCAGCCCACCTGCAAACAGAACCGTACAAATTTAGCCACATTTTATATACACGTATATGACAAAAATCGCGCAATTTATGTATTAAATCAGTATTCTTGGTGATGTAAATTTGACATCACAATGATGTAGTGGTTGAGGGAAGAACTTCCTCAATCTTTGGTTTGTTATCATGTCACATTTAATTCTTATTTCAAAGACTTGTTAACATGTCACATATGAGAGCAACTTTCCAAAAAACAAAACAAAAAATTAAAAAAAAAAAAAAAAAAATTCATGGTGTAGGTCAAGCACCATGAAACATTTTCCTTCCCAATCATTTATAGCACAACAATCCAATAATTTTAATGAGGATCTAAATTTTCAAAGAATGTTTGTTTTGGAGATGATATTTGAGATATTTTTATATAATTTTTATAAATTGATATATATCACTAATAATAAAAAATGTAATTTGGTTAAACATCATTTATTATGTTATTGAAGTGATATGCCAATCATAATCGTTCCTATGTTGGTTTGTAAATATTTTATAATAAAATTATTAGTAACTTTAAAATATCTTCTTCAAAGGTGCTACAACTAAATATATATTGAGAATCATGTTACAACTATATTTAATTAATTAATTTGACTCTTTTTTGCTAATATTAAATTTTATAATTTCTACATTGACCGAATGATTACATTTTTTTTTTTTTGGATTGAAAAATGAATGATTACATATCTGATATTGTGTCAACATCCAAAGAATGCAAAACTAATGCAAAAAGGTTACCGATAAAGATATTTTATAAGGCAACAAACTGAGTGTAGAAGAAATTCAAGTCTCTAATTAAATAATTGTTTTTTTTTTTCAAATTTATTCTACGTCTACATGACTTCGTCCTAATCAACAGGTGCGTTTAGAATTATAAGAAGTCATTATAATTCAATTTGCCGTGGTACAATGCATTTTCTTTTGGGACCAACAAAGTATATGTAGAGAACCTTTCATGCTATTATAGTGCGTATTCCCATCTTAGTGTTATACAGAAATGTCCACTACAACGTATATGCTACAATTGTAGGGCATTCTAATACATGAACTCTCTCTAAACGCTTGATTTTTTTTTTCGTTACCAGCAATAGTGGAGGCCAAGTGACATGTGATGTGGAGTAAAAGAGATGTCAAAGAAACGAATCTTTTTTTTTTTTAATTCAGAATAAACTCATTGATTTAACGTCACGTGACAGTAATAAATAATGCAATATATACCACTAAAGGTTGGATGGAATTATTATCGTAAGCACAATACATTCGTTAAAGTGTCAATACTAAAAACGCTCACCTCCTATCATGCATTATATAAAACAATATGAGCACTACTCTTAGAGATCGTTTGGCCAGCGCGTTGGGCGTTGCGCGTTTACGTTTTCAGCTCTTTTTTTTCTTTTTTTTTTTTCATTTCATGCGTTTCTAGCTTTCCCAGCCACTTTTTTACTGTAGCAACACTGTTGCGGATACTGTTCATTGAACAGTAGCCGCAACATGTGACTTTTTCACACAACTTTTACTGTTTATGGACCCACAAATTTCACTTTTTAGCAACTTTTTTATTAAAAATGGGTCTCACAGTACTATTTACACATTTAAAAATTATTTACTACAATGTTTTTCAGTTTTCAGCTGTATCTAAACGGACCCTTAATACCAAACCACACCCGTCCGAAATATCATAGAAACGAACTAGTTTCATAATTCGTTTTCTGCAATAATTTTGTGTGTGTGTGTGTTTTTTTTTTCCCTTGCCCCAGTATAAAAACTACAGTATGGAACAGAGTGCAGAGGTTGTGCATCCTGTACGGACAGATCTATGAAAACTGAAAAAAGGATCTATGAAAAGTGAAAACACTCGCTTTTGGACCACGGAAGAGGTGGTTTGTCGTACGGACAGACTAGAATAGATTTACCTTTGTGGCCAAAATATGGAAGGAATAAATAAAAACAATTAACCATTCAAAAACAAGAAATATAATAAAATTTAAAACAAAATTAGTATATGAAATCTAAAAGTAGTATCTATTCAACATTTTGTTTGCGGAGAGAATTTTTTTTTTTTTGGTTGGTTATAAGGGATTTGTTATTGTTTTATTAGGGATTTTGATTGGAAGGGGCCACTGACCACAGGTGTGAGTTAGATAACCATTTTAATATTTGGGATTTTTGGGCCAACTTCAATTTTGAGAAGGGTTGATTTTCAACATTGGGGGTCGAGTTTGAATTTTTTTATTTAAACCCAGACTCTAAAATTTTATTTATTAATATATATTATTAAAAAGATTTAAAATTTCAAGGTGGCATTGTCTCATAGTCCTTCTGTAGTTTTGCCTCTGGTTGGTAAAATGGTGTTACACTCAATTTTAGGAAAGACATTCCCAGATTTATACCCTAGCACACTCCTTGGAAGGAGTGCATTAAGGCTTCATTTAGAGTGAGGGAATAGAATAGAATAGAAATGAATGAAAAGAATTATTTTAGAATATTATTCTCCTAGCTTTTTTTATTTGGAAGTTTTAATGGATTTTTTTTTTTAAATGGTCTTTCATTTTATTGCGAAACACATTTTTGACCATAGTTATGGTGGTTGTAAGTCAAAAATTGTAGTTGGCTTTCCCATGGTACACATAAAAATCATATTTATTATCTCATGGCTCCATTCTTAGGATTATTAATGATAGGGTTGAAGTCAAAGTTGTTGCTTAATAACTTATTTTACCGAAGCCGTATAGATCCCTCACTTGAGTTATCTCTATTTTGTGAGGCCATTTAGACCTAGTAGGAATTGGCTCCTTAACAAATCAGGTTACCATAATCATGTATAAGTAAGATTACCATGATCCATCTCCTCCCTTTTGCTTTTTATTTAGCCAAAAAAAAAATCTCAAAGTTTTTTTAAGTTTAAGAAAAGCACATAACTCTTTGATCATTATAATTTTGCTAAAATACTATTTACACACGAAAAAGTTTAAGGTTACTTCTAAAATCAATGCCTTAATTAGGAAATTTTTTATAATCTTACACTATCGAGTATTGCAACATTGTCAATATATCCCCTTTGTCAACATCCTTTAAAATCTTGCTATTAACCCACCAGGAAACAACATCATTTTGGATTAGGGAAAAAAAAAAAATTCTCTTTTTAGGCAGGCTAATGGTGAAAATGTGAAAACGTATAATGACAAGGACGCGTTAATATTGTTAAAATTGTTGAGCATGTAAATAATAAGTTTTCAAAGTTGAGTGATTGGGTTGAAAGACCCTAAATTTCAAGAGTGTAAATGCATTTGAGCTTTATAATTTTCATTTTCTTACTCTTTTGGGATTCATAGCACGAATGCATCATGGACCACATGTATCATATGTCCTTTGATTGAAAAATAAATAAATAAATAAATAAAACTCCATTTTTCACAAGTTTGACTTATATCCTATAGTTTTTTAACTGGAATATCGTTTTATTTTAATGAGAAACTTTTTATGATAGAATGATATGATAGTGAGTTTTAATTTTTACATTTTGTTTAGTTAGTAGATTATATGACAATTTCTCATTAAAGTAATAAAAAAATTCAATTAAAAAAATACTAAAAGTAAGCTGAAATAACTTTCCTTAGGCTCTGTTTGGGAGTTCATAAGAGAATAGAATGTAATGGAATAGAATGATCATAAGAGAATGGAAATGAATGGAATGTATTTAAGAAAGGGAAAAGAATGAAATGAAATGAAATTAAGTAACCTTGATTGGATGTTTTAAAATAAAAGAATGAAAATGAATGGAATGTAAATAATCTTGTTTGAGAGCAACATAGAGGGAATAGAATGGAATGGAATCATTTTATGACAATATTATTATTAGACCCCTATTTTAAAATAAAGAGTTGAATATATAGGAGTATTTTGGGAGTTTTAGTAAAAAAATCATTAAATCTAATTTCATTCTCTCCCATTCTTGGGGGAATGAAAATTTGAGATTTTAAGAGCATAGAAAGGAATGAGTATTTCCTCCTACCCATTCCATTCCCTCCCACTTAAACTCCTAAATAAGGGAATAAGCTTTTCATAAAAAATAAATAAATAAATAAAAACAATTATAGGAAAATTTATTACAAAATCTATTTAGATCATTTTTTTTTTTGGGATTTAAAATACCGTTAAATTCCATTTTAATTGGTGATTGAGTTCAAATGTATTAAGAAACAATTTTATTTATTTATTTATTTATTTCAATTTTGAATCTTAGTGTGTTTTTTTTTTCTTGAAATGTAATTATTTTTCTTATTTCATGCTTTGGCCTTCAAAGATGAAATTCTAATTTCATTCCGCATGGTACAATAGTTTCAGGCAATGTAGCAATAATCCCAAGTAGAGATAGCAAAATTCCTCTCTCACATGACCCATCCTACCACGTGCAGGATTTTTCTACCCAAGGACTTGACAAGGCAGGAATGATTTTGCTCGCCCCGCCCCAAAAGTGTACATATATGTTTTTATTTAATATACATTTAAATAATTTATATACATAAGTTCATCTTTCTAATATCTATCCTATTTATAATTTTATATATATATTTTTTACTTATTCTATAATATGCCCTAAAACACACTTCCTTTCTCTCCCATTCTTATAACTGTTCTTCCTTTTTTTTTTTCTTTTTTTCTTTTTTTCCATTCATTTTAGCTCATTAATGTTGAATTCATCTCATTAGAGATAGAAAAATTCCTCCAATTCACGCTGACTTGTCCCATTCCCATTTCAGAACAAGAATGAGACACCTCTAATTTGACATTGTCACGCCCTATTGTCATCCCTATTAAAGGTGGACTAACATGAATAATAGAAAATTAGCTTGATTCATAAACCTTGCATTCTTCACTTGAGTACGAATAGGGCCAGCACTAGGCTTAGGCCAATTAGGCCGTCGCATAGGGCCCAGTACTAGAGAAAGACACCCAAATTTTGGGCCCAAAAATGATTTATTTATTTTTTAAAATATTTTTTTGGAGATTAGAAGAAAAAAAAATTAGTTTTCCCTCTACTTTTAAGAAGTTCTAAAGAATTGAATAATGCTAGAAATAAGGCAACTTTAAATACATAGGTGTTACAAATATGTGTCACTAATAACAAGAAGTAATTCATATAAGAAAACAGTAGAAATAATATAAATTTTACTTCATAGCCTTTACAAATTGATGTGAATATTAATATGATTTCTAGACTTCAACAACATATTAAATGTATTTTTAAATTACTTTTTGTGATTGGTGATATATCTTTGTAAGTTTCATATTGTAAAATTTATAATATCCCTATTATTCATTAAAATACTTGTTTATTATATCATCTTAAAGTGCCATTGATCATATTCGTTGCTACATCATTTGTAAATTTCGTGTAGTAAAATTATTATAGCTCTAGCATTTTTAATTCCACCAAAAAAAATATATTTAAAAATAAAAAGAATGATTTTTTTTAAACTACAATATTAAACATCGATTATTATTTAAATGATAACAAAAATTTTCTATTTAAATATATTACCTTAGGCCTCCAAATTTGTTGAGCCGGCTTGAGTATGAACCAACCATTTTGTTTTGGACTAACTTTGAGGAGTACTAAACTACTTTGAAAAGAAATAATGTCATGCCACAATTATTGTGATATACACGAACATGATATCCTCCTTTCCTGTAAAACGAGTCACTTTTTGACTATTGAAATATTGTACGAATAGGGCTGGCACTAGGCCTAGGCCAATTAGGTCGTCGCCTAGGGCCCTATACTAGAGAAAGAACCCCAAATTTTAGGCCAAAAAATTATTTATTTATTTTTTAAAATATTTTTTGGAGATTTTGAAGAAGAAGAAAAATTAGTTTCCCCTCTTGAATAATGCTAGAGATAAGGCAACTTTAAATACATAGGTGTTACAAATATATGTGTCACTAATAACAAGAAGTAATTCAGATTGGAAAACACTAGAAATAATATAAAATTTACTTCATAGCCTTTACAAATTGATGTGAATATTAATATGATTTGTAGACTTCAACAACCTATTAAATGTATTTTTAAATTACTTTTTGTGATTGGTAATATATCTTTGTAAGTTTCATATTGTAAAATTTATAATATCCCTATTATTCATTAAAATACTTGTTTATTATATCATCTTAAAGTGTCATTGATCATATTCATTGCTACATCGTTTGTAAGTTTCTTGTAGTAAAATTATTATAGCTCTAGCATTTTTAATTCCACCAAAAATATATATATATATATATTAAAAAATAAAAAGAATGATTTTTTAAAAAAAAAAACTACAATATTAAAATAGCTCTAGCATTTTTAATTCCACCAAAAATATATATATATATATATTAAAAAATAAAAAGAATGATTTTTTAAAAAAAAAAACTACAATATTAAACACCGATTATTATTTAAATGATAACAAAAATGCTCCATTTAAATATATTACCTTAGACCCCCAAATTTGTTGAGTCGGCCTGCATACGAACCAACCATTTTGTTTTGGACTGACTCTGAAGAGTACTAAACTACTTTGGAAAGAAATAAGGTCATGCCACAATTATTGTGATAATTTGGTATCACATCACAATAATTGTGATATACAAGAACATGATATCCTCATTTCCTATAAAACGAGTCACTTTTTGACTATTGAAATATTATACAAATAGGGCTGGCACTAGGTCTAGGCCAATTAGGCTATCGACTAGGGCCTCGTACTAGAAAAAGACCCTCAAATTTTGGGCCAAAAAATGATTTTTTTTTTATTTTTAAAATATTTTTTTTGAGATGTAGAATATTAAAAAAAAAAAAAAAAAAAGTAGTTTCCCCTCTACTTTTAAGAAGTTCTAAAGAATTGAGTAATGGTAGAGATAAGACAACTTTAAATACATAGGTGTTACAAATATATGTGTCACTAATAACAAGAAGTAATTCAAATAGTAAAACACTAGAAATAATATAAATTTTACTTCATAGCATTTACAAATTGATGTGAATATTAATATGATTTGTAGACTTCAACAGCCTATTAAATGTATTTTTAAATTACTTTTTGTAATTGGTGATATATCTTTGTAAGCTTCATATTGTAAAATTTATAATATCCATATTATTCATTAAAATACTTGTTTATTATATCATCTTAAAGTGTCATTGATCACATTCATTGCTACATCGTTTGTAAGTTTTTTGTATTAAAATTATTATAGCTCTAGCATTTTTAATTCCACCCAAAAAAAAAAATTAAAAAATAAAAAGAATGAATTTTTTTTTTTAAAATTACAATATTAAACATCAATTATTATTTAAATGATAACAAAAATGCTCCATTTAAATATATTACCTTAGGCCTCCAAATTTGTTGAGCTGGCCTGAGTATGAACCAATCATTTTGTTTTGGATTGACTCTAAGGGGTACTAAACTACTTTGGAAAGAAATAATGTCATGCCACAATTATTGTGATAATTTGTGTAAGGACAAGTTTTGCAGCCTAAGCTCAAAATGTAAGGGATGTCGACTCAGTGAGCCCAATATAATAAATTTGTAGAGAGTGGGTCAAAGAACTAGGCCCTAATGAATTTAACAATGGCTAGTGTGAATTCAAAAGATGACCAAGCAAGAACAAGGAACAAAGAACTGAATGAATTCACTATCCGAGGAGGTAAATCTCCATATAGATCAATTAAACTGATTACAAATGTCACTTTGATTGCTATAGTATTCTTTCTCTCTTTTTTCCGATCCCCCTCTCATGGATGGTCTCTTACATTATATAAATCCCCTTTGACCATCTTGATCTTATACTTGTTGAACCTTTGAACCCTTACTTGAGTGTCTGTCCCATCAGTCACACCCTTTGGCTTTCTGTGAGTTGTGGTAGTCAAGGCAGTACTGTTCAGGGGTCTTCTCTACATAAATACGGCCAAAAAAGTAGCTGTAGTACATTTAATGCAGTAGTAGCAGTTTTCCCTTAGATATTTTTGGGTTTCCTTCCTTCTCGTATGTTCATGAGGCCCGTCCCTATCATTGGAGCTTCTTGGAAGGTCACTCTAATCGCTGGAATACATATATACTTGAGCTGCATTCATCATATTCGAGGAAAAGTTTCTTCTCAGACCATCTTTCATTCATTCTTTACTTGTGAGACTCTAAACTAAAATCTTTCATAACTATTTATTCCTCCTCAGACCATTCATGTTCTCGGCCAATGCCCAAAGCCCAATATACGATTTGGGCCCTTAAGCCTACAATTTGGTATCACAATAATTGTGATATACAAGAACATGATATCCTCATTTAATTTCCTGTAAAACGAGTCACTTTTTGACTATTGAATTATTGTACTAGGAGAATCCTATTCTTTCTTTTGTTTTTTATGGGATTTAACTTCTTCTTTTTTTAAATAAAGTAAGGCTGTATCCAAATTATATACATGCGCGACTGTATCTGTTTTAGTACGTACACTAGATATATCACTGCAAGATAAATACTACATTAACTTTGCAAGGTCAATTTAAAAAAAAAAAAAAAAAAAAAAAAAAAAAAAAAAAAAAAAAAAAACGTTCAAGGCCTAGTACATCATGACTTTTGACATGTCTTTTATTTCTCGATCCCATGGAAAGATTTTAATTGGTTTTGTGTAGTTCCCACAAAAATCTTCGACAAGAATCGTCAAATTTACTTCTTCAAAATCCTAATCTACCAATCAATATTCTATATACTTTTGGCCCATTTGGTAGTAATATTGCATTTTAGTTTTCAAAATAATGTGAAAATTGTGATTTAAAAAATGTACTAAAAACATGTGTTTTGAGTACTTATAAGCAAAAAAAAAAAAAAAACATATGTTTTGCACCATGTTTCTATAACATTTTTACAAAACCAGAAACACACAATTTAGTGTTTGGTATGTGTACATGTTTTCAATAAAAAAATGTGTAATTTGTTTTACATAAACAGTGGATTAATTAAGTATTATTTATTCAAAAAGGGAAAGAGAACTCTCATGCATAAGACCAACTAACGGTGCTCTCTCTGCTTCCTCTTTATCCTATCTACAATCCACAACCAAAAAACAGCATGAATTTTGCTTAAGTACTTCAAAGTGGCATCCAAATTAATAACTTTCCTAATGATTTTGATAAATGTATGCAAGTAAGTCATGTCACATATAGATTTCTTTGGCTTTATTATTTTTAAGAAACAACCCTACACACAAGAAAGAGGGAATATGGTTATAATATAAAAGCATACTAAAAACTCAACTAAAAAACCTTAGTAACTTTTAAAAGAAGGCGGGGCAAATTATACTATATACAAAACACTCCTTAAATGGGCTTCATTGTTTTAAAAGTGATATTAATGATACTACAGGTTTTATTGAATACATTTTATAAACTAATGTATCAACTTTTAAATACAATACAATATATATATATATATATTAAAAATTGTATTTATTATATTATTAATGTGACACTAAGGCCCTGTCTAGTTCACATCTCACCCATATCTCGTAATTCATATCTCAATTTTCATAACTTACAATTCATAACTTATTATCACAACACTTAATTCCTTAACTCAACTCCAATTTCTGTTTGGCACTTGATATTTTCTTAGGTATTGGTTTGTAAAAAGCAAAGTATAACTCAATTGGTGGGGCCCTTGGGATAGTTCCATTCTCTCTAGTAAAGGAGCAAATAGCTAGTTCCTAAATAAATAAATAAAATAGGAGCAAATAGTTGTTGGGGGCCCTGGAGTAATAAATACCGTCTGACTTGATAAGACAATTCATCACATGTGGGTTCCATTTTGTGTGTGTCATTGCGATTTTGCACTTAATTTTTTAAAATCAAAAAACTCACAAAACTTGTTTTCACATCTCATCACTCATTCTCACTTTTTTTAGTATTGAGTGATGAGAATTGAGAATAAAAATTAAGCCAAACAAGAAAATTATTGGTGAGGCCCACAAATTTTGAATAATGAGTGATCGGAATTGAAAATTGAGTAACGAAAATGACTAAACCGAACACCCCCTAATTATCTTCGTTGTCACATCATTTTATAAACTTTCTATAATAAAATTTGACAATAGTTTTAATTTTTTTCCCCCCTATTTTAAGTTATTTTTTGCTTAGTGATACTTTATGACAAAGAAACATACGAGGGGGATGATGTATTGGAGCTTGCCATCACAGTACATGTAGCATCTGGTTTAATCGTAATGCAATACAGCTCGAAAAGTCCAGCCAAAACGCTAGCATGATTATCTAGAAGGCGAGAATTTTGCTTGATGAGTTCCAGGTGGCCAATTTTCAATTATCTCAGCTTGTGGTGGAAGATAGTGGGTAGCGGATATGTCCTAAACCTCCTTGGTACAAGATTAACACTGATGCAGTAGTTTTTGAGTAGCAGCAAGCTATCGGGGTGGGTGTTGTGATTCATGATCATGAGGGACAGGTTGTAGCAGCATTAAGTAAAAAATTGTGGTATCCTTTGGGCCCCTAAGGCCGAAGCTAAGGCTTTGGAGGAGGCTATTGAATTTGCATGGGATGTTGCTATACATAATGCTCATTTTGAATACGATTCACTAGTGGTTACTGATGCTATGCGAGAACTGTGCTGCCCACCAGTTGTCGTCAGTAATATCGTTTCTGGCATATAGCAAGATTTGCGCACTGTGCAAGTATTGCACATGAGGTGAATAGGAAATAAACCAGTTCATTTGTTAGCTCAATATACTAGAAATTTAGAGTCTTATGTAACTTGGGTAGAGGAAAATCCAATTATCATTAAGTTGGCTAGCTCACAATGTATTGAATTTATCTTCATCTGAATAAAATTACATGTCTTTTCATAATTAAAAAAAAAAAAAAAAATATATATATATATATATATATATACAAGGGAAGTAAGACGCAAATGACTATGTAAACAAAATCCCCATCGAAATAAGAGTTAATTATCTCATTAGTTTCGTGACAAATTCTATTATTTTATTTAGAATTGAAACAAAATCCCCACGGACTAATATTATTTTATTTAGAATTGAAATGGTAACATTTGTTGATTTTTAGTTTTTTAATTTATCAATTTATTTTTCGTGACAAATTCTTCTTGTCAAATCTTGCAATGCATCTTCCTTTTTTTTTTTTTTTTTTTAGATTAAAATATATATATATATATATATATATTGTTTGATTAGTCTGTACTACATACAGGTGCGTATTAGGAGCTACTTTTGATTGTAGGAGACTTGAGTTTCATCGACTAATTGGGCAGGCAAATTTTTTGTAATGGATCAAACATGTTGTAGAGAAAAAAATTCCGAACCAACTTGAAGGATATTTGGTGTTTGAAATTTGAATCAAGATTACATTTCTACCATTCCTAAATCAACAAATCTCTCAAGAAAATCAAATCAGAAGATCATTCTTTTATAATTATGGAAAATTGTGTCACTTATTTATCAACACAAATTCATATTTGTAAAACTATTTTACTTATTTGATTTTTGAAACTTGAAATTTAGTGTTTACGCATGTTTTTGAGAAATTCAGCCATTACAATGCAGCCACTCTTAAGTCTTAACTAAAATGATAGACATGGCCTGACAAGCCAACTATAGGGAGTTAATATATGATACAAGTGCAAGATGGTAACTTCATCGTCAACACTTGTCAGCTAGGAAGAAGACCGGTACATGTAGCTAGCATGCAAATCAGCTCGGTGTGCCGTTTATTGTGGTTGATCTAGATAAACCCCCCAAAAGGCAGATTCGGAGGTCAAATAAGTAAGTTTTGCACTTATTACACTTACGCCCAATAACCTACTTAGCATTTGATGCGATGCTGGCTGTCCTCTAGATGAGAGTCTCGACTATTCTGAAAGAATGCTCAGTCTGGCAAAATGAACAGGGGCTTGTCACATTCGCAAAATGTAGCATGGGAGGGCATTGATGAATTCCCAAGACCAAGCACGTGCCCATTTGGGTATAAATATCCTTTTCAACTTTCCTAGATATATGTGTGCAACTCTAAACCCTAGCAAGTAATGCTAGGAACATACTCATTCTTATATCCAAATTCACACACTATTTGTATGTCAACTCTTGATTGAATTTTAGTATTTTGATATGGATCTACTACATGTACTTAAAAATTTTAAAATACAATTAAGAGATAACACATAAACATGTTGTGAAAACGTGGAAAATGACGTGTCAGTGTTAACTCCAACCCAAGCATTTCTTACTCAGTTATTGGCCTTCCACTGTAGTTACCTAATCTTCAGAGTACTTATCAGTTATCACCATTCACTGCTCCTGCGCGCATGCAGCAGTGCCGTGTTTACTGTGTCTGTGTCTGTGTCTGTGTGCAGGAATCTGTGAGACCGATCTGAGAGCTTCCATCAAACACCCTTCTCTATAATTTATCCCACACACCAACAATAATGACACACTGCAAATTTGATTATATTGCTTGAAAAAGTTCGTCATATGATATCTACAAACTTTAATGTCCCAATTTATCGGACATATTGCTTGAATAAATTGTGCTACCAACTTTGAAACACTGTTAATAAATCTTAGCAACTTCAACAACTTGGCTGTATAATTGAGTCAAATGCTCATATTGTCATAGATTTCGTAAATATATTAGGGCTTAGTTTTCTAGCACTAATTCCTATGTAATTGTTTGTGGTTGATACATGATCACCTACAAAATCTTAAGTGGTATCAACGTTCATTAAATATGTGACTAACGGGGTTTTGTGTACACATGATAACTCAACAACGGCCAAATATGCAAATTTTGAGTGATTACATATTGCAAATACAATTTGGAGTCCAAATACATTGTTTCCGTAAATAGTTTGAAGAAAGGCATTGATATGAATAAGCCCCATTAAGCAAAATCACAAATCAACCTTAAAAAATTATCAAAATAACTAGAATAGAGAAACTCAAATATATGTCTGAAATTTGTTGAAGATATTGGCAATTAGACAGAGGAGATTAGCAACAAAAAATAATAATAATTAGAAAGAGGAGAAAATAAAGAGAAGTGAGAGAGAAAAGAAACAGGAAGCACAACGAAATCAAGATAAGCCCTTAGCAGTTGTGGCACTCCAAACCGTTGCAGCCTCTAGATATCACTAAGCTCACCATGTGACTCATTATACATAAACCTTACAAACAGATGTGGCAATTAATGTGATTGGCAAGTTTTAACTACGTCATAGCTAAATTATGAATAGTCTCTTTCTAATACTTGTAGTGTTACTCTTTTTCGTATAACGTATCTTGAAAGATATTAGACCTACCTTCGTTGAATCGTAAGTCAAAGAACTTATGAGCAAAGACATCTCAACCTCCGCCACTAATCGTGGATAGAGACTGGCTTAAAGTTAGAGATGCATCCATGCATGCACAATAAAAAAATTAAAATATTACTAGTCAGTTCAACGAATAATCGGGACTGCCATAATTACTAGAGGTTGCTTTTAGATTTCATGCAAAATGAAGATGGCTTTTAACTTAATTTACTCATAAATCAAAATAGAGACTAGACTTTATCTACATTTGGAAATTCCGTGTGTGCGTGCTCTTTGTTCCTAAAATTTATTAGAACCCAAAAGGTTGATGACAATTTATACATGCGAGTTAACTATTTGATGATTTGCAAAGACAATGTTTTGTTTTTTTAGATAAGGTAAGTGGCGATGATGGGATTCAATTTTTTTTAAATAGATAATTTAAAACTTTGCGGTGTGATTTGAATCACAAATATTGAACATCACAAAAGATGTCATTATTAGGTTCTAAATGTTTAGAACAATTGGCAAATCATGAATACAAACTTGTCCAGATATAGATCCTAGAGTCTATAGGTATTATTAGATAATGCTCAAGGTGATACAAAAAGCTCTCTTATGTCTTCTACCGGTATTATTTCTTGAAAAATTTCAAGATCCGGTATTGTAGAAGTTGTTGCCTTCTCTAGTCATCAAATATGCTGATAATCTAAACCTTCAAGAGTAATATAAAAGTCATAAATAGGAGAGTTTGTGTTTTTTGTCACAAGTGTGGGTGCTTGTGTTGCAAAGGCTAAAATAAGTAGTCCATGGACTCAGAACTATCATGAGGTTGTGGTAGTAAGTTTTCTACTCAAGGTAATAATAGGATGTTAGTGGTTTAAATTCTATTGTAAAAATTTCAATTTTTTCATAGTAAATCTGTTTTTTACCTTGAGGATAGTTAGATTAAATCCTCCCCAGGTTTTTTACCAGTTAGGTTTTCTTGGATCATCATATCGTGGTGTAGTGTACTTTATATTTCCGTTTTATTTGCATAATATGATATTATTGTGTTAACCTAAAACTGAAGAATTTATTTAAGTAATCACTTTGCTAAATTGTTGGTTAAACAACTTGTGTTAAGGGGTCTAAAAATGAACAGTCACTATTATTAAGCTATCACTTAAACTCCTTGAAAAGATAATGTGAGAGCAATCTATTATATATTAAACCGAAAATGTTTCACTTTTAGTTAATCTCATAATATTTTATCACATAGATTTTGAGATCTCATAATTTACACACCATTATTCTAATATACATTAATTAAATTTAAATTTCATTCTATATTTAAACCCTCTTTTAGAAACAGATGTGACGATCCATGTAATTGGCGGGTTTCAACTACGTTATCGCTAAATTCCAAATAGTCTCTTTCTAATACTATTAGTGTTACTCTTTTTCGTATAACTTATCCTGAAAGATATTAGGCCTACCTTCGTTGAATCGTAAGTAAAAGAATTTATGAGCGATGACATCTCAACCTCCGCCACTAAACTAATCGTGGATAGAGACTGGCTTAAAGTTAGAGATGCATCCAGGCATGCACAATAAAACAAATTAAAATATTGCTAGTCAGTTCAACGAATAATCGGGACTACCGCGATTACTAGAGAATGCTTTTAGATTTCGTGCAAAATGAAGATGGCTTTTAACTTAATTTACTCATAAATCATAATAGAGACTAGACTTTATCTACATTTGGAAATTCCGTGTGTGCGTGCTCTTTGTTCCTAAAATCTGTTAGAACCCAAAAGGTTGATGACAATTTATACATGCGAGTTAACTATTTGATGATTTGCAAAGACAATGTTTTGTTTTTTTAGATAATGTAAGTGTAGATGATAGGATTCAATTTTTTTTAATAGATAATTTAAGAGGTTGCGGTGTCACTTGAATCACAAATATTGAACATCACAAAAGATGTCACTACTATTAAGCTATCACTTAAACTCCTTGAAAAGATAATATGAGAGCAATCCATTATATATTAAACCGAAAATGTTTGACTTTTAGTTAATCTCATAATATTTTATCACATAAAATTTTGAGATCTCATAATTTTACACACCATTATTCTAAAATACATTAATTAAATTTAAATTTCATTCTATATTTAAACCCTCTATTAGAATCTTAAGATGTCTTATTTTCTTTTATTGGTAAAATATGTAGCTACATATACAAACACAATCATAATAAATTTCTAATGATAGAATATTAGTTTCATATGTAAACATAATCTTGATAAATGCTTAGTAGTAACTATTATAATTATCAATTTTATATTTAGACCTGAAAAAAAAAAAAAAAAAAAAAAATTAGTAGTAACTATTATAATTATCAATTTTATATTTAGACCTGAAAAAAAAAAAAAAAAAAAAAGATGAGAAATTACATTAGAGTAAAACTATTTGTGTATTGCACGAATTATGGACTAGTTATATACTAATAGAAAATTATTGATACGACTAATTAATCAGTTTAGCTGAAATCTAGTGACAAAGTATTAGGTGTGATTACAATGATTTTAGATTAGCTTTTCACTGAAAGACTTATTTGCATATTTGTTGAATGTTGATAAAAAAAATATAATTGTAATTCAAAAAATTGGCAACCCAACTCAAGCCATCAACTCCTAAAATTCTACTCAACCCTCATTAGGGTTGTTTTGGTGGATCAGTGGGTTAGCTACTTGCCCCTAATGAAGACATAAACAACCACTAAGCCAGCCCGTTGGAGTTACCCTTTTCTATTTTTGGAAATTAATCTAAAACTTTTGACAATGATTATCTTCATATTGTGCCTTAAAAGTACTTGACTAAATTTTGTAAGACTAACCCTAATTCATCAATCAAAAGTCTATGGAGACGACAAGATCTCAATATTTTTACACTACCTTTATTTTAAGTTGTGATAGAGGTGTAATTTATTTTGTTTAAACTTATATAGTAAGCTGATACGTCAATTTTATGAAAGTATTGTAAGATTTTATTGTAACTATACAAGAAGTCTTTTATCAATATAAATTAAACCATCCTTATATATACATGTCTACTTCTTAAGCTATCCTTAACTCTAGCTCATGCATGGTTGCTCTCAATAAAGCACCTTGATTTCACATATAAGCGATGTTGAAAAGGAAAGAGCAAGGCAGCTTAATATTGAAAATTTGTTGTCAAACTATAGTACGTAATTGCATATGAAATCTTAATTAACTGGTTTGCTTTCCCCACCCAAAAAAAAAAAAAAAAAAACACCTTACTAGATTGCATTATTGTTAGTAATATTCTCATTTCTAGTTTCCAAGAAAGGATCTCCTAGAGTTGGGAGTTGGGACACGAGAGCTCCTACCATTTAAGGTAAATATGCAAGAAGTAACCTCAATCATGCATTATGAAATGACTCAATGGAGGAAGGTTTTGGACTTCTACAACAAAAATAGAGCTTAGATTTCTGAATCTGTAGGATCAGTTGTAGGTGAAATGACACATTCACAAGTCATCCAGGTAGCTTAATTACCGCTTTCCGATTCTTACACTAAGACAGTAGTAAGTAGTTACCTATGGTTTTTCATGGTCATCTTTTAATCCAAAATTTTAAAAAATTGTACTATTTTTTTAATCAAAATAATATACAAATTTACTTTCTTGTAAGATAAAAACGGGATAAACTTCTTAAAAGATGTAAATGAAGATCTAGCTACTGATCGAAATGGGAAAGGAATAAAGGAATATTTACTGGAATCATCGTTTGAATCGTTTCATGAAAATTTCATGCATGCAATCACAAAGTCATGATATATCAGATCGGCCTTCAAATGATCATGTCGGTACGAAACTATGCATGAAATTATGCACGATTATCCATTTAGTTTAATATTATTTTGGATTGGTTTTCATTGATGTGTATGTCCGATTGTCCACTAAATTTCTCAGTGCATGCATGAATGACAGAATGGAAGGTTGTGCCCAACATCATAAGCCCTGGACGAGGCTCTAATATATATATATATATATATATATAAGAACACTTCAGAATTAGAACGCATAAACTATTTCTCAATCAGTAATTCATCCAAAAAAGAAATTAGCAAACTTCTGTTAAAATAATATTAAAACATTAAGGATAATTAAAGAGAAGGTGAGACAAAGAAATAACATAGGGGACTTACATTCAAAATATAAAGTCCTTTCACCAATATATTTATTTGTCTTAAATTGTACCATTGATGTGCTTGTTTGTGCAATGTAATACAGCACAAATAACATAAACTAAAAATCATTGTAACACCATAACAAAATCGTAGTAACACATGGTATTTAGGGATTTCCTTTTGTATTCTAGCATTCCATCCTCAAAATACGGCTTGTATTCAATGCATTTTTGCATTGAATACGACATGATTTAGACACATGTCTGCATTATAGCATGTTCAATGCAAAAGAGGCATGGAACACAAGCTTCACCCTTCTCCTCAAACTGAAATGGAATCTTGAAGCAAATTAAGTTTGGAAGAAATTTGTCTCAACCGAAAAAACATAAATTGGATGTAAAATGGAACACAAATTATGAATGTGAGAGATATCAGCAGCCATCGAAGAAGTCAGTAGTAAAACATGTAGATATATACAGCACCAGGGGTAGTCAGCTAGACCAATGCATGAGGCACGTGGGCAACATGCCAACATGTACGAGCTGTGTTGTATAAATTGTCTATTGGCAGACGAAATTATATGATTCGTGACTTTAAAGAGCAGTAGATATAAGCGAATCTATAGAGGCTAGTATAATATAGCCTAGACAGTGCAAATTATTCGTAACACATCGCTTATCAATGCATAATGTTCTTTGACTCATTGGTACTCAGGACGGTGCATACTTTTTTTTTTTAAGTAATGTGAGATAATTACTATTTTTATAAGAACCAATCATAAGAATCATTTATCAATGCAATTGTTTTTTGACTCATCAGTACTTAGGAAGGCGCATACTCTTTTTAAGTAATGTTAGATAATTACTATTTTTATAAAAACCAAACACTCGAATCATTTATTAATGCATATTGTTCTTTGACTCATTGGTACTCAGGATGGTGCATACTTTTTTTAAGTAATGTGGTATAATTATTATTTTTATAAGAACCAAACACACAAAGAAACGAGATTTTAACACAAACACACAACAGATTTCAGTCAAAATAGAAAAACAAATGAGAGTTTTAAAAGCCAAGGGCCATGGGCCCCCTGTCCCTCCTTCCGCTAGTGCTAATAGGTGCACTGTTTGTAAGCGTGGACGCTGAGAATGAGGCCATGTTATGGCATGTGAGGATGAAATTCCTAGTAAGGAAGAATATTACTGTAGATGACGCAATAAAAATGGAGTTGGCTGAGGGATGGTGAGAAGATTGACCTAATAGCTTGGAAAGATGCTAACCATGATAGCATCCCTTTGAAAATTATGAATGATGTTCGGTCAATGCCCATAAAAGTAAAAATTCCGAAGAGGGTGTGTGTTTGTTTTTCAAAAAATGAAAGAAAAAAAAATGGTAATTTTCCCACATATATTACTTGAACTAGAGCTAAAATGTGTTATATGTAATATAATTTATCTTACTTTTTCTTAAAAGTTACCATAACTTTTTTAGTGGGATTTATACTTTGTAGTATTCTTTTGTGTTAGAATCTCATTCCATTTTCTTTGTGTGTATTTGTTACTCAAAAATAAATAAATAAATAAATAAAAACTATTTGGATAGGAAGAAAAGTTAAAACTTAAATTAACCACATGCATTTAGTCAAGAACCATGCAAAATTTTCAGATTGAATCCGGTGCCCTAAAACATGTTTTTAGCAATTTGCATTTTAGTTTTACACCAATTGCTATTTAATAAATTAATATATATATATATATATATATATAAACCCTCACACCCGGTGTTCTAACACTATTGAGATTTTTGCATTTTGTTACCGTAACATCTATAAATAGATGTCCATTGTAGCAATATCTATATCTTAAATAGTAAATACTATTACTTTATTTTATTTTACCCCCAAATATTTTAATCTCACAAAAAGAATAGAGTATAAGAATAGAATATGAAATGTAAGGTGTATTAATTGTTAAAGTAGTAATATAAAATAGAATTAAAAAAATATTTAATTAAAGTGGTAAGAAATTAAAGTAGAGTATACAATGTATGGTGTATGGTGTATTGTTGAACTGGTATTACAAAATAGATAAAGTAATTTTTTGTCAAATTTTTTTGAATTTCCAAATGTAAATGCTCAAATAAGTCATGCCAAATTGGAGGTGTATTATAACTATATTCTCTGCTCATCTCCTTTTTAGAATGGAAAAAAAAAAATCCATGCAAGATGGATTGGAGGTATATATTTTAGTCTCCACCTCAATATTGTAACAAGGTAGAGAATAAAAAGAAGGGGGAGGGGGTCCAAAAATGGACACATAAAAAAGAAAGCAAATATTTTGAGTATGGTAATAAAACATTACCCAAAAAAAATTATAAATATGTTATGTTTAGAATGATACATAGAAATAATTTAAATATATAAAATAATATCTTGGTATGCAATAGCACGATACAAGATGGGATAGGGTGAACAAAACCTAGTAATATAAAATCTTAGAGAGACTCTAATTAAGGCCTAGATATTAAGGCATGGGACGTCTTGAAAGCTTAATTTATCAACCTTCTTTTTTAGATTTTTTCCATGTGGGACTTAGATCTACTCATGTGTACGCGATGTACACAACAATTTTCACATGCCTAACTCACCTAAAATCCTTTGAACTTTAAGCTTCACCTATTTGCCGTACAATGCGTAATTGATGAGTGAACCCGGTACTGAAAAAGACGCTAGACAAAACATTGTGCGCTTTCGGTCCTCCATTTCTTTTCTTTCATACATAGGACTAAAGGCGTACAAAATATGCAGCTTTCCTGTAACAAGTATTGTCGATTTCATTGCTATTTTCCTAGCTTACTGGAACCAGATTGTGTCCGGCCACTTAAGTGAGTGACATTAAATACTCCATAATTTCTGCAACAATTACAATTAAGAATGAGAAAATGAAAACTTTGATTGTTCTAATATTTGCTATATGAAATAGCCGTTTGCTTAGAAAAAGATGTTGAACTAAGCATAGGATTGTAATTAAACAAGTTAAGCTGTGCTGAGTTCTGGCTTTTTTGGAGTTTAATTAGCTAGCTTGATCAATGTTATTCAAAGTCGAGCCGGGGTTCAGATTCTTCAGAATTCAAGTTTGAGCTCGATGCAAGCTCTGAACAAACTCAAGCTCAAGTTTCATGTGGTATTATATTAATAAGCGACCGAAGTCCAGCTTCATTTTTTAGTTCAAGCTCATACACGATTTTTACGATTAGGGTCACATACACACATGAGCACACAAAAACGATGTTCAAAAATATCTAAGCATGGTATTCATCATCGATATATACTTTGTTCGCTACTAATAGAGCTTGTTTATTAAATGAATCAAAAAATGGTATGCTAGAGTTGTTTATTAAACGAATTCAAATTCTCATAAATACAATTAATTAGAAAAAATCCGTACTCCTACAGCTTAAACCATGCATTTAAGATAAAGATAAGGTAAGAGCCTATAGCTAACCTGTTTGGATGCATTATTACTATTTTTAGGGATGTACAATCAATATATAAGACAATATAAAAGGACTAAATAATACAAATTAAGATCAAGTTAGGATGCATTATTACTATTTTTAGGGATGTACAATCAATAAGACAACATAAAAGTAATAAATAATACAAAGATCGCTTTTTTAAAGCAGTGGGATGCAACTCTAACATCGTCAAAAAAAGAAATGTTGGCAGAAGTGAATTATGTTAGCTCCATAGTTATAGTTTGGCAAACGGTAAACAAAATATGTGTTTTTTAGTGTCTTTGAAGTCTACTTGATGTTCAATACTTGTGCCCTCAATTGTTCAAGAAGAATTGAAGGTTCTATAATCATGACATAGTCGATCAATCGATAAATCGACACATAGACTACTTAAGTCAATCGATCAAGAATCGTGTTCTCGAAACCCAAATTAAGCCTAATCAACCATCCAATATTTAGGGTTTCGTGACCTCAATTCTAAAGTATAAAAGCACGCTCAGTGGATGACTAACCAACTTTTGGAGAGATGTGTTTTGTGGTAGGCTCTAAAAGTTTAGAACAATTGGCAAACCATGAACAGAAACTTGTCTAGATATAAATTTTAGAATCTATAGGATTTATTAGACAATACTCAATGTGCTACAAGTCAGAATACAAGAAAAAGGAAACTGTAGGTTCAAGAAATTTGAAACATTCCAGGTTCGATCAATCGAGAAGGCTTAACCGATCAAGATGCGTTTCTGCAAAATTTAATTAAAGCCCATCAGCCCATTAAGCCCATTAAGTGATTACGGTTTCAAATCTAATTCTCCTAATATTTAAAGGAAACCCTAATACACATTTTAAAGAGACTTTGGAGGTGCTCTTGTGAGATCTAAAAGGTATTGTGTCTTCTCTTTTCAAAGTCACTATTAGAATTTCATCTACACATTATTTGAATTGGTAGATCTGAAATTGCTACTACAAGATCATACATAACTGATAATCTAAAGTTTTGAATGGGATCTTAAAATCACAAATGTGGGTGTTTGTGTTCAACAAATTTAGATAGAAGAATCCGTAAATTTGGAATTATGTGTGGTTTCATGAGTAATTACTACAATATATAAATAGCTTTAGATTAAGTGAAAAATATATTGTAAAACTTTTATTCTATCATAATGAATTTATTGTCTAGAGAATAGTTTAGATTAAATCATCCACATGTTTTTTACCTTGAAATTGGAATGTTTCATTGGTTAACCTGAGTCATGATATAATTGTTTGTGTTTAACCTAGATCTAAATAATATGCCTAAGTAACAATTTGGTCAATTAATTAAATTAAACAATCCGAGTTTATAGGAGTCTAAACTAAATAACATTTTGTACCCCAGGTTCATGTAGTCAGGTTCTCTCAAAGTATCACCGAACATTAAATATTCAAGTTTTTATGATCAAGGTAAAGTTGTTGCACTCAAAACACAAATTTGATGCTACGAAGAATCTTCAAGAGGGTTCTTAGTCGCAAATGGAGTGTTCTTGTTGAATAGAGAACATGGTAGAAGAGTACAAGGATTCCAATCTACATGTAGTTACCTCAATAATAACTACATGAGATAGAAGTAAAGCTAGAGTTAATTCTATTTATATAAATTTCAATTTTATTTATTTAGTAGATTAATTTTTTCCTTAGAGGTTGCCAATAAATCGTTGTAGAGTTTTCCCCTACTAGAGTATTCTTTTTATAACCATATCGCATGTCTCTTTTAATTCCTACATTGCTTATTTATTTACTCATGATTTATTAATTATAAACTCACAACATAATTGATTAGTCTAGTCAAATTAGCTTGAAATTAGTTAATTTGCGACAAATGCGGTCTAAATTTTCCAGCAAACTATCTCAACCATCCAATATATATGCCACTTTATAAGTTGCAATTTGAAGACTTTCAGAAATGTTTTTATTTTTTTAAAGGATTGCTTCATTTGTATTTCCATTTCCACGGAGTTAAATCTGGCAAGGGCCCACTGTCATGTGCACCATGTGTGCCACGGCGACGTATATATACTCTATATTTTGCCATCTCATTCGATCCTCGTATACCTTAAAAAATTGAACAGCTGGTGATTAATTAGTAGATTTTATTATAAGAAAATTATTTATATTATCTATATATTTATCACTTGTATAGACTGATTATATACTGATTAGTAGGTTTCGTATAGGGAATATCTAATTGTTGTTCATGTGTTTTGATGTTACATCCATTGTCTTCATCTGTGAATATTCAATCTTACCCAAAGATAAATAAATAAAAATGTTCATCCCTACAAACCAAAACCCAAGAAGTTTCTATAAAAAAATATATGAAACTTCATCATGCTTCTAACGGATTCTATATCATCAGTCATATTCCAAATGGTTGTTTTACTTAATACACCTACTATTAAAACAAATTGGAAGGTCTAATATAATTTTTTCTATGTTCAATGAACCAAAAAGAAAAAAAGAAATAGAAGGGATTAAATTTTGAAGGACTAAATGACAAGGTTCTAGCAGAATCCAGATTGATCAGGTTGAAACACAGGCTCAAGTTGAAGCTGACATATCAATAAGCTCTGGTATACCCAAGTTTGATTATATGGGACTCTATGCTATGGTACCAGGGCACCAAAGACTCACATACAAATACAACAATACAATTCTAAAATCAAATAATACGGACCCTCAAATCAACGGTGTGAATGAATAATAGAGATGACCCTCCCCTAGGGCCCTTGCTAAAGACATTCACGTGAAATCCGTGGGGTTTAAATGAAGAAACATGGCCTATTGCACCAAAGTCTCACAACGCAAGGGGGTCACTAATTTGAGCCCAAATATAATGAAATATATATTTATAAACAATACACATGAAAAATGAAAAAATGAAACACGGTTTGTCATTAAATTAAGAATGGTACATGGCTGACGAAAAAAGACCAAAGGTAGGACCCAACTAAGAAATGGGTGTAAAAATATAATCTCAAAGCATGAATTATTCGATTCTCACATGGGAAAACAAATTAGATGAACTGTAGTCTTCCTTGTGTGTCAATGGACCCAAAGGCCTTCTTTATGTTCTTTTCCTTTCTTTTCTTTTCTTTTCTTTATATAATATTCCCAATTTCTTTTAATTGAGGATTATTAAAGCCCCAACACAAACACCTCAATTTTTATATGTACCAATCACTCACATAGTTTCTCTATCTCTACTGCACAGCTCTTGAAGAACCTCTATCATCATGGAACACCATATCAACCTAGAGAGTGATGCTCATGACAACTTGCTCAGCTCATCTTCTTCCTCTACCTCTACATCCTCTTCCTCCTCTTCTTCAACAACAAAAAACAATTCATGTACCAACAACCAAAACACAAAACACTCTCTAAGAGGATCAAAAAGAGCACAAGAGTCCAACGAAAGTGAGCATAGAAAGCAGCCTAGAACTACTAAAGATGACAGTGATGGCAAGCACCCCACATACAGAGGAGTAAGAATGCGCAATTGGGGCAAATGGGTGTCTGAAATCAGGGAGCCAAGGAAGAAATCAAGAATATGGCTTGGTACATACCCTACAGCTGTAATGGCAGCTCGAGCTCATGATGTAGCTGCTCTTGCAATCAAAGGTAGCTCAGCTTATCTCAATTTCCCTGAATTGGCTCAAGAGCTTCCCAGGCCAGACAGCAAGTCTCCGAAGGACATACAAGCCGCGGCTGCCAAGGCGGCTGCAGCCACAATCTTGGAGCCTAAACAGTGTGAGCATGGAGCCGAAGCCAAAGCCGAGTTGAGCCAAGCCGAGCATCTTCAACCTGGCTTGGATTCATCAACAATTTTATCCATGGACAATACACAAGATTCAACATTTTCACCTTCAACTGATGATGATGATACACTGTTTGACCTACCGGATCTTTTCGTCGATGGCAGGGATCGAAGTGACAATGGATTTTGCTATTATTCATCATCATGGCAGCTGTGTGCAGCTGATACTGGGTTTCGGCTTGAAGAACCATATTTATGGGAGTACTACTAGCTAGAGAATGTACTTTTTGTCAGCAACACCATTTATGTCACTGCATTCTCTAGACAGCAAGAGAAACCCAGCTGGGAAATAGTTGGCATTTGAGCATTTTCCAGATGGATTGGTTTCAAGTCTAGCTATTTTGGCTCAAATTTTGATTATGCAAAGACTGGAAAAAGAGTGTAAATTTTACATCTCTTGTTTGCGTGCATTTGCCCATAAAAGAGAGGGCTTAAATCTTTCATTCCACTGTAATATATCAGCATAAGTACAAATAATAAATGGGAATTTAATCTATGAGTGCAATTAGGATTACTATCCCATGTAATTCTTTATTTATGGAGGGTTTTTTGTTCGCGTCTGGATGAAGTTATTTTTATTAGTTTATTTTGTTTTTATATAAAGTGTAAAAACACAACTATACTTAAAAAAAGTAATATTTTAAAAAGCTACACATATTAGTAAAAATAAACTCATTTGGCTATTAAAAATAGAAAATAAACTCATTCAAACAAAACTTTTGGAGTCCTACTATAGATTTTTTGCCCACCCCACCTTTTTTTTGGGGTGGGGGGAGCCATTTGGGGTAAATGAAACTGATTTACAAAGTAAACCAGCTTGCTAGATTTAGATCCCATCGTTTTGATGAAACTTTAGTACAATTGACCCCTAAAGTGACCATTCTTGATAAATTTAGATACCCTCAGATTTGAACTTCCTTTTCTTTTCCTTTCTTTTCTTTTCTTTTCTTTTTAGTTGGAAAGACACCTCGAGCATGAAATGCATCCTAGTGTAATAATTTCTACACAAAATCTTTCCCTTTATTATGTTGCAAAATAGAAAGATAACAGTGTGTCACATACATTTCGAACATGGTGGAATATCTTTTGCCTATTTCACTTTTTCCTCCATGATTAAGCAGAAGAAAAATAACTATGATTCCAAAGCTGCAGAGTGACACTTATGTAGGTACCCAAACTTGGTGACAAAATCATCAAACCATAGAACTTTTGGCAAAAAAGAAAGATAATGCATCTCTTCAGTGGGTTTAATTTTCCCAAAGAAAAGGTCAAATATGCTCCCAATAGACCTTTTATTTTAATAGAGAAAGATAGTTGTAGCCCAATAGACTTATGTAAAGCCACTATGTATTAGTGATAAGTGATGTCATCATCATTATCTTCCCCATATTCAATTTCTCTATCATTTTTGCCACGTGTCGTTTTCCCATTTACTAGAACAAAAGATAATTGATTCTTTTGAATTAAAAAAAAAAAAAAATCTTTTGTCCCTCTTATAACTCTTGCATACATTAAGAAGCTATAGTTATTGACCCACTAGATATCTAATTGTTAAGCTCAGTTTGTGAATTGGAACCAAAATTAATGGGGGTTGCAGTTTTCACCAATTTGTGCAAAATGGTGAAGAATGTGACACGAGTAAAGACAAAAAAAAGAACAATGTTTTGGAATCTGACAACTGTATGGGGGTCAAAATCAAAATAAGCATTCAACAAGCTTTCGAAAATTTTTTTTATGTGCTTGACAATTAACTAAAAGGTTGTTAAAATGTTAATCATATTGATAATGATACTAGAGACAAACTTTGAGTGCTGTGACTAATTATTGGAGGTATGTTTTTATCTTTTTTATGTTAGTCAATCAATCACGTCATGATAGAGAGGTTTCAGGTTGAGAGCTTTACAGTTTCTTGTACAAGACGTACTTAATTAGAACTATTTATGTGCTTGACAACTAAAAGGGCGTTAAATTTTAATCACATTGATTATGACATTAGAGAATAGAGATAAACTTTGAATGCCGTGACTAATTAATTATTAGACATGTTTTAATCTTTTGTTAGTCCATCAATGACAAGACATCATGATAGAAGCTTCAGGTTGAGGGCTTTAGTTTCTTGTAAGAGACGTGTACTGTTTTTTGTTGGTAGAAAAGGAACTGCATTATCAAAAAAAAAAGAACAACAAAAGGGTTAGGACAATGCCTAACCATTCAAGTCAGAATCAAAAATACCTAACAAGTTTACAGGCCGACTATCAATCAATATAAAATCGATCGCTATTGGCATCCATTCTGGTTAACCCATTAGCATGTCTATAATTAGCTTCACGAAAATAATGGTTAATGCAAATTTGGGAAAGTTGGAAAACCAAAAATCTACAATCATCTACTAGAAGAAACAACATTATTTGAGTAATTAGAAACAACAATATAAAATCAATCACTATTGGCATCCATTCTGGTTAACCCATTAACACATTTATAATTAGCTTCACGAAAATAATGGTTAATGCAAATTTGGAAAAGTTGGAAAACCAAAAATCTACAATCATCTACTAGAAGAAACAACATTATTTGAGTAATTAGGATTAGCTATCAACTCGATTTCTATAGCGGTTAAATGGAGGCTTTGACACTTGAGAAGGCCATCACGCAACGCCCACTGTTCAACTAGTTAAGAAACTAGTTGCTGTACAAGAAGTACTCAGTAGTCAGTGGTATTTACATGTGGGCATTACATTTATGGTTGATTTGTCAACGAAATCTCAGACAACGCACATGTACAATTTTTACACTCTTCTTCCTCTTGCCTTAATTTCTTAGTTTTCATGTGTTTGTTAGACTCAAGTGATTATCTATACGCTCAAGCAAGAAAGTGTGTAGAGGTATAGGACGGTCCTATGAGAAGTTTAGTAGCTTTAACTTCTCTCAAATGCCATAATTGTAGTTAGTTAAAAAAAATAAAAATAAAAACCCTCAAATGCTACCATTTCAATATAGAAAATTATAGTAGTGCTGTCATATATATTCACCATGCGAGCTCTGCTGTTGGTTGAAGTAGTATAATCCCACATTGAATACTAATAAAAAGAACGAATTGTTAATATAACATAATTAGGCTTATATGCATAAGATTAAGTAGTGTTCATATATATTATATTAACTACTCAATTGGACAAAAAAAAAAATCTATTAGTATCTTAATCCAATAATAATAAAGAGCAATTCCTACACAATTATTGGAAGTCTTCAATTTTTCTTGTAGTTAATTGGATTATTTGGATTGAATCATTGTGTGAAAATAAGTATTTGTAAAATGGAGAAACGCTTTTAATTTCCTATTTTGTATTTTTAACATTTAAAAGCTTTATATAAATTTAGTTATCGAACAAGTGTAACAATTTCAAAGTATTTTAAAACTATAATTTGTAAGAAAATAATAACTTTTTAAGTAAAATTCTATTGCTAAAACTTTGTAACTAAAGCTCCACTACAACAATCCAAAATGAGACCTTACACTCTTTTGACATGGTTTGACTCAATTTCAAAATCTTTTTTTTTTCAAGATAAAATACTTGAATCCTATTATTCAAATATAATAAAGAGTGAACTTTGAAATGATTTCCACCATATGGTATAGTTATGATATTCATGTGTAAGTGGTAAATTTTTTGTTTTCTAGTAATAGAAAGAGTATAGTTGATTTTAAATTGCTGAGTTGAAAGTTGAAACCCATTAATCTAAATATATTATTTAGGTGATATTGCAATGTTCCAAATTAGGAACTCACATGGAAGACTACTTTTTCATGTCTATTTTGTGTGAGAAAACTCATATTTAAGGCTAAACAGAATATATGCCAATTAAGTAATCTTAATTATTAAAAAGCAATTATTTTTTTTTCTTCACCAAATAATAATTATATAACAAATATTTTGGGAATAACCACACTATAATTGCACGAGATTTTGATGGGAGAAATCTCTGAACTGATAATTGATTCTTTTTTCCTTTTTCTTTTTCTTTTTTGAAGAGCTGATAATTGATTCATGATCTCTATTATATCTTGAATGCTGATATATATATATATATATATATATATATATATATCAAAGACACTATTATTTGTACACATGAACAAGACAATCTTGGTCGTTGGCTTTATATGATGATTATGATCTGTCAACTTTAACCTTAAATGATATAACACCGTGTCCCAGACTCCTAGCATGGCCGAATGCAAGACGTGGACACTAACTTTACACACACATGAATATCTAACTGTATGAGGTTGATATATCATATATGTTTAGTTTCACCAATCAACAACTAAATTATCAACCTTCAGGTTGTAATATAATATGAAAATCAGAATAATTTTTTAATTGAGGTTCATGACGAATATCCAGTTATTTCCTAATGTTCATTTTTCATTTTCTTCTTTCTTTTACTTTTTCTTTACTTCTTTTTATGAATAAAAAATGGGGTTTTTGATATAGACTTATCAACCCAACGTCATCTAACAATAATAGATAAGGACAAAGTTTAGCAACACAACTGGTTGTAGCCTAAATTTATAACATTACTCAGTCAAATAAACATTACTACATATTTTGAAAATCTAACCATTGAATTACATGATTTTTACGCTCTTAATACACGTGTCAAATTTTGTGTCAATCAGATATTATTTACTATATAATTTATAAGTTTATATGTTATGCATAATTTTAAATTACAAAATCTTGCCATTTAAATAATTTATTGATGACATAAATGTTGATCTTTAATTTTCTAGAAATTTTGCAAGCATGGATGATATAAGAAAAAGATATGATCCAATGATGGATTTATCAAAATTCACATCCAATAAAAAGATATTGAGTAAGGTTGTAACCTTAGACTACAATAAATTTGGTAGCTAAACTTTGTCCAATAGATAATAGTAATATAATGTTTATTATTGGGGTACCGGTCTTGATGGAACTATCATCGTAGACACAACACATTTGTTGAAGTGTCACTATTTAAACTGCTCAACTTCTAACAAATATCATGTGAAATAATACGAGAACTCTGACCACAAAGCCACACTCGGGATAGTTCTTTTTTCTTTCTCATGGCTGTATAAGAACCTTGTTATAGTGAGGGTTTGGATACAGAGGCACGGCGCGTTTCCTTTCTGCGTTTTCTCTTTTTTTTTTTTTTTTTTTCCTGCCGCAGCTATTGACTTTGGGAGACAAAATTACTGTGCGTGCACTGTTCACGCACTGTTCACGTACTGTTCATGCAATATTTAATATTAAAAGTGGGTCCCACAATACTATTCACACATTTAAAAATTATTTTGCTACAGTATTTTCAGCAACAATCAGTTTTTATCAACTTTCAGCAAATTTTTTTTTTTTTTTTTCCTGCCGCAGCTATTGACTTTGGGAGACAAAATTACTGTGCGTGCACTGTTCACGCACTGTTCACGTACTGTTCATGCAATATTTAATATTAAAAGTGGGTCCCACAATACTATTCACACATTTAAAAATTATTTTGCTACAGTATTTTCAGCAACAATCAGTTTTTATCAACTTTCAGCAATAATAAGTGCTATCCAAACGGACCCATAAGGTCAGCTGGGAACTATTAGTTAGACGTGGAAAAGAGCAAAGAATCCAATGTCATTTTTTTTTTCTTTTTTACTTTGGAAGATCAAAGAAATGCATGAATTGCTTTTGCTCTAATCATGAGATACTTTGTATGCTTTTGATGCATGTCTCTCCCTTTTATATTTGAGAGATCTAGAGAGATCCCCATATATATAATATATAAAGTATAATAATGCTTCCCAACATGACAATCTTTAAGCACTTATATATGAAATTCACCACGTGAATTAAAAACCTGATCTGGTGATTCGAAGGTAAGATTTGATACAGTTGCCTGGGTTATCAACGAGTTAACTCTAGTTGATAGGGGTGTTGATGGGTTGTTTGGGTTCAAAGTTCGAAGTTGAGAGAGAGAGAGAGATAAATGATCTACTTGTGAGTTTTATTGCCAGTAAATCGTATATTGTCAATATTGATTATTATTGGCAAAAAGCACATTTTCGTCCATACATTTTCACACGATTTCCATTTTGGTCCCTAACTTTTTTTTTTTTACCGCTTTTAGTCCCTATCCTGAAAAACGCCTATCGTTTTAGTCCCTGCCGTTACATCAGAGACGGAAAATGCTGACGTGGCAAACGGATGGCACTGTTGACTGACGTGGCCATTAAAATAATAATAAAAAATATTATTTGGTATTAAAAAAATTTACCCAAACAATTACCCAAAAAACCCAGATACCCAACAAGCAAAACAACTACAAAAACTCAAAAAAAAAATAAAAAAATAAAAAAATAAAAACATAGAGACAGCCATAATAAAAACCTGAGCTTGGTTGGCTTGGGTTTGTGCTTGTTAACGAGCGGCTTCTTCACATCGTCAGCTGGGTAGAACTTGGGAGCTTTGGCAGCCGGAGCAGGAGCCTTGGGCTGAGCGTCGTGGCAAGGGAAAACGCCGCCGTTTTTGGCCTTGATAGCCCAGAGGCCTCGCTTGTGGTACATCTTGGACCTGGAGTACTTGCCGACCCCGCGAACCAGATCTGGGTTCCGGCTAACCTTTGGGGTCCTCTGCTTTGGTGCCATTGGAATTGAGTTGGGTGGCTGTGGGTTAATGTTTAGGTGGCTGGGTTGGTGTTTGGGTTGGCCGGATCTGTGTTTAGGTGGCCGGAAATGGTGGTTTGGTGGCTGCGGGTTAGTGTTTAGGTGGCTGGGTTGGTGTTTGGGTTGGCCGGATCTGTGTTTGGATGGCCGGAAATGGTGGATTGGTGTTTGGGTGGCTGTGGGTTGGTGTTTAGGGGGCTAGGTTGCTGTGGGTTGGTGTTAGGTGGCTGGGTTGGTGTTTGAGTTGGCCGGATCTGTGTTTGGATGGCCGGAAATGGTGGTTTGGTGTTTGGGTGGCTGTGGGTTGGTGTTTAGGGGGCTAGGTTGCTGTGGGTTGGTGTTTAGGTGGCTGGGTTGGTGTTTGGCCGGAAATGGTGGTTTGGTGTTGGTGTTCTTAGTGTTCTTCTTCAAGATACTTTTTGATCTTAATTCATATAAATTTTTATTTTTATTTTTGTTTTGATTTTTTTACTTAGTTAAAATTAATAAATTAATTTTTAAGTTTTTTTAATACCAAATAATATTTTTTATTATTATTTTAATGGCCACGTCAGCCAACAGTGTCATCCGTTTGCCACGTCAGCATTTTCCGTCTCTGATGTAACGGCAGGGACTAAAACAATAGGCGTTTTCCAGGATAGGGACTAAAAGCGGTAAAAAAAAAAAGTTAGGGACCAAAATGAAAATCGTGTGAAAATGTAGGGACGAAAATGTGCTTTTCGCCATTATTATTCAAATAATTTCTAACTCTAAAATTTTTCATATCACTATAAAACTTTGGCCTCCCTTAAAAAGTTTTCTATTGCATACATTTCCAATATAAATGGAAAATTATTAACTATTAATTTTAAAAGAGCGTCTTTTTTTTAAATCAACTTTTTTTTTCTTTTTTTCTTTTTTGCTAAACAAAAAAAAATCATCTTAAAACAGATAGAAGTATTAAAAAAATCTTTTAGTTATATAATTTATATAATATTTATAAAAAAAATAGAGGATATTATATGCTCATTCAAGGGTGGCCAAAAAAAAAAAAAAAAAACTTATTCATTTTTTTATTTATTTAAAAAGAGTACGAGGGAGGGAGTCAAAGTCAGGGGACCATGTGTAGGTCAAATATGAAACATGGTGGAGGACTGAGTAATTTTTAAAATAAGAGGGAGGTCTTTATATATTTCAATAAAATCTGGGAAAGGTTCAACTGTTTTTCCCTAATAAAATAATAATAATATATAATACAAACAGAAGGGAATCAGGGAAAATAAAAAACTACAATTCTACTATGGTGAGAAAATGTGAAGAGATGTCTGAGTACCATTAAATGATTAAGGTCAACGACCAAAGTTCGTTTCTATGCCTGAGATGAAATTGTTCTACTTCATTGAAGTGATCTGATCTATGATCCACAGGTAGCCAAATCTATTTGAAAAATGTTGATTATTGAGGAATAAAATCCTTTGCATATATATTATATATGTTTCATTTTCATTTTCTTAATCGTCAAGAACACAATAAGGTTGGTTGGTTGGTAATAAGACTTTGTTTTCTTCATTTATTTTCTCAGTTCTTGGACAACATACGTACAGTTGGGGTTAACCCTTCCCTTTCTTTTATTATATTCTAGGCTCAAATTTAAGATTTGAGACTCTACCTTACAGTTTGCCAAAGACCCAAACCAAGTAATCATTAGCTTTTTATTTCATTCATATAAATAAAACCATAGTTTTGAATGTTGGGCAGATCCTTTAGAATTTTCTTGTTTTGGTATTTTCATGAAGGATTTTTATGAAGTTTATTAATTCAATTTTTCAGGTCCTTGACAAGTTGAATTAATAAATTTGTGAGGTCCTAAAGAGTCCTTGACATTCATCATTCATGTTAGCAAAAATTTTAATTCAATGATTAATTAGTTTTTTTTTTTTTTTTGAGAAACAATAATTAATTAGTTGATAGATCTGAAATTGCAATAATAAATAATGATTAGATAATTTCATTAAACCTCCATCCTTGTGATATAATTGAGTCATCATTGAATAAAATTATGAAAAGAGTTGTTATGAAAGATGTTGGTGTAACATTTTCTTCATTCTTTTTATTTTATAAAAAAAATTAACATTTCACAATCATTTTGTTATCAAAATAATGATGATTGAATCAGTTGGTCCAATGACCAGCTCCAACTTTTAGGAAACTGGTGATCATGAAGTTGCAAAGCGATAGCCAATTTAATTTTAGTTGTTTAGCCCTTAAGGCAATTTGTAGTATCAGTCTTGGCATTTATAATATTAATTAAAGGTTTTTTTTTTTTTTAATCACTTGACATGACAATAGCTAGGGAAAAAAAAAATACTAAAAATAGGCTAACAAACATTCAGAGCATATTGAAGATTTTGCTAGACCAGCAGGCGTTCAGGAATATATGGTAATCATGGGAATCTAGTTTTGAACCTAGACCTAGCTATATAGTAGAAGTTTCAAATCCTAGGGGAAGAAAGAGAACATTTCAAAGAATGTTTTTAAAAGGTTTAGACTTGGTTCAAATTTTTGAATAAAAATCGTTACACACATTCTAACATGTACACTACTACACATATATCTTTTGAATTGAAATTATGAGTTGAAAACATGATTTCTGTTTTGAGATTCTATTTTCAACTCATGATATTAGTCTAAAAAATATGTGCATATATAACAATATATGTATAACAAGTCGAGTGTAACAAACACTACTCTAAATTTTTTAAGTCCTAAAAGAAACAAACCCGATGAGTTTAAGCCTAGAAAAACCCTATAACAAGTTATCAATCCCTCTTTTCTTTTTCTTTTCCTTTTTTTTTTTGTTAGAAATAGTTTACTACTTGGAGAATCGATTGGATTCTTGTATCACATCAATATTAATGAATTCATACTTTTGCTTGTGACTGTATTTGTTATTAAAGTAAGCACTAGAGTAAGATGCACGAATCCACTGTGTCTAATATACATTGCATATATAAAATCACAAACGTTTATTATGTTGTGGTGTATATTTTCAAGCAGACCCAACTAAACTTCACATACGAGGAGAAAAAAAACTATTAGCTTGTTCTGAAATTTTTTTTTTTCATTTTTAAGTAAGAAAAAGAACAAAATTGTGTAAATCTTAACTTTACATTTTTTTTTTTTCAAAATTGTTTTTGAATTGGAGAAAAACAAAACAAAAACGATTAAAAAGTATGACATGATTGCAATTTCATATAAAGGACAATTATTTTGGATGGTTCCTTCTATTCGTGGGGCTGTGCTGTACGCCCTGAATTTTCGTTTTCAGAACTTTTGTGAAAATAGAAAATATATCCCAACATACCCGTGCATGAAATTCCACCGCTTGTCTCTCCTTTTAGGTTAAATTATTGTAGATCAAATCCCAGTTTTTGAAGCCACCACTAGGAGTTGAGTTTACTGAAAGTTGCCAATGGCTCATTAGACTGAAAGGCTATACTGCTCTTCATTGTCCCTATCGGTTGTTGTTGAACATGTGTGGCAATTCTATTACCAAGAACCAAGTACCAACTCCTCTAGTTAATTTCTCTCTCATTTAGGTGATTTTAGCTTGTACTGTTTCTTTTTAATTTGTGCCAGAGGCAAAATAAATTGTAGTAATATTTTCATAATAAGTTTTACTGTGTCAATTATTCATAAGTCAAAATAAAATATTTAGGAGTATGCATCAACCCAACCCAACGCTTCAGATTAGTTTTCTTGAATTGGTGGGTTGGGTTCGGTTGAAATTTTATTTTGAGTCTTGGGTTGAGTCGGGTACGGGTTGATAATTTTTTTAACTCATTTGACACAACCCGACTCACCATGTACATATATTTATTTTATTACTTTTATTTTATTTTTTTAGTTTGATTGATTTTTGTATTTTGAGAATTAGTTTTGATAAATTTGAAAATTTAGAATAATTGATGAAAGCCTAATTTTTTACTAGACATAAAACATGTATGTGCAACCCACCAACACAACCCGACCCATGTGGGCTGGGTTGGGAATTTATCAACCCGATAAGGTCAAGTTGAGTTGAAAAAATTGCTAGATTCAAGTTACACTTAATGTAATTATAAGTTATGTTACACCATGCAATATTTTTTTTTTAGTAGATGCTAATTTTAACAAATCTACTGTTAGATTAGGTTTTCTTCTTAAACTTTAATTTTTGTATTTAAAATTATGCATAAAAGATGAGTTTTAAGACCAAATAGTATATAGCATTTAATTGGCATGAAACTTGGTATGCGTGTTGTTTTTTTTTTTTTTTTAATTTAAACTCTCAAATACTTTCGATATAGACTATTTACTAATTATTTTTTTTTTAATCTACAGTTCCACCACTTTAATGCCCCTAAATAGGTTATAAGTTTGTGTTGAACCTAGCAAATTGGTATGTGTGAAGAACTTAAAGAGTATATAATTCAACTCCAAAATTGGGATTTTCTAAATACTAATTCAATAAAAAATTATTTGATGGTGTAATATAAATTAAAGTTACAATAAGCAAAACTTAAGAAATATTATTCAATTTTTCAACAAAGAAAATATTCAATTTAATTAAAAATATTTAATTAAAGTGAGGATTTTCAGTATTTTTTAATAATAAAAATATTATTAATTAAAAATATTTATCAGTATTTTTTAATAGTAAAAATGTATAAAATAAAAAATAAAAAATAAAAAATAAAATAAAGAAGCAAAAGTTTTTTAATTGAAAATAAAAATACAACCAAAAAATATATATTACCTTCAAGGGGGTTAAGAGCTCAAATTATTTATATGATCATTTATTATATTTCATAAAAATGAATTATAAGTTATAAAAATTAAAATAATTATATAATAAACTATATAATTTAATATTATTTTTAAGTTGAACTCTAAAGTTTTTGATGCACAAATGGTTACAATATGACTTAAGTTTCTTATAATTTGATCATTTTAAAAAATTTAAACTTGAGAACTAGTACACGTAGAATTTCAAAAACGAAAAAATATATATATATATATATATATATGTGTGTGTGTGTTTGTGTATAACACAGCTTATTAATATATAAAAATCCTAATAAATAAACATAATAAAAATGAAAATATTATATTTTTACAGATGTTATAACATTAAAATACCACTTAGTATTCGCATTAGTGTTTTTTTTTTTAATCTAAATTGGTCTTAACTCTTAAGTATTGTATATATAATGCATGTTAGTTTTGTGCATGCATATATAATATGTATTTATGTATTTCCAAAACCGTATAGTAACATATATGATAGTTATAAATTTTGCCTTGTGAAATCGAACCTTGGCCTTATGTATATTCATTGAGCTAAATAAAGGAAAAAGAAAAGGAGAAAATGGAGTAAGAGAAGTAAATAACAGAAACAATTAGAGAGAGAGAGAGAGAGAGAGCATGCATGTACATGTACTTAAACAAATTCTTTATGTATGACTATGAGACAAACTGCGCATGGTTTTCTTTCCAAACTGTTCACCGTTGTTGCATTCAAAGATGCCAGACACAGTAACAGATACTTCTTGTACAGAGGCGACATTCATTTGATCCCTTGTGGGCAATTTCATGGGAATAGGAACAGAAAAATTGTAGAATCCAATGATGAAAAACCTATAATTTTAAGGGTACCTTGTATTTTATTGCCAGAAGAAGATCGACAAATAAACCAAAAATGAGGGAATGATTTTTTTTTTTTTAATAAATAGAAAAAATGCGGGAATGATTGATCCATGCGTCAAATCACAATTTGTTTCTTGTCCTATGACTATGTATAGTGCATGCATGGGACATCTGAGTTCAAACAATTGGTTTATGCATGATTGGTTTTGCTTGGAATCACTAGTGCTTACCAATTGGAGGCATAGGCTTTTGCATGGTAAAAAAAAAAAAAAAAAGTGCTTTTTTTTTTTTTTTTTACTTAAGGGACTACATAGCATAATCAAAATAAAGCATAGTTGTCCTTCTACTAATCATGACTTAATTACTAGTGCTCTGTTTGTTTCAATAGAAAACCTTGTATAAAAATAATTTTCCATTTTTTTCTATTTGATAATATTAGAAAAAATATATATAAAAAAAAAAAACTATCTTTGGTCAACATAAAAAGTATGACTTATTTTTAAAGATTATTTTCCACTATATTTTTTTAGAAAACAACTCTACCTCACAGTAAGCTAAATAAAGGAAGTTAGGAGATTGTTTTTCAACTCATTTAATGTCACTACTAAACATAAGGAAAATGAGATAGTTTTATAAAAAATATTTTTTTTAAAATGACTCATTTTTTAAAAAATATTATTGTCACAACAAACATAACTATATGTACACTATCAAATATATATATATATATATTAACTAATATATACAAATCAGGAGCTTATGATACGGTGGTGTTTTACTAATCTTTTTATAAAGAAATTTTAAATTCGAATTCCCTCCCGCATATTGTAAGGGGAAAAATGCGTATTAATTAACGATACAACCCACCATTTCCTTGTGGAAAATATATTAAGAAAACCACATCATTTGGATATCAAACATTAGAAAAGAGGGTCCACCATTTACCCAATGTCAAGTGTATTACCCATTGATTTTATGTGACTTTCTAACAAATATTAAGGAAAATACTATGAACCATATGAATTAAGTCAAATGTCCTAAAATATTAGTCTAACATTAATACATACAAAACCAAAATAATTAGTTCAGTTTTTCTTTTGTTGTTTATGCCATGCCTAAAGATTAAATCAATTTCAAATAGGAGATAAAAATCAAAGTGAAAATATGATCCTTAAAAGTAAATATAACCATAATATTTATTGAAAAAAAAGATACATACATAATATAAGCATTTTATTAGAATTTTTTTTTTTTTTTTTTTTACTTAATCAAAGGGTATTGAATTGCAATCATAATCATCGCTGTAAAGAAATAGAGAGGGGAAAAAATTTCTCATTTCATGAGAATATCCACTTTTTTAAAAGAAAAAACATAAAATCCATCAAGCGCAAGGATGACACGTTTTTAGGCTTCCAAACATTCAACCAACGGTTGATGCCCATGAAAGAAAACGTCCGAACTATATTAGTTGGGACACCTCCTTCGACCAAGGGTAAAACTTTTTGAAGAAGCTACACGTCAATCTGGGAAGGTCAAAAATCAACCTCTCAAAGTTGTATAATCCATGATCTGGAGAAAATTGGCAAATGCCCCTTTCACACAAACTTTCTAACATTTTGCCATATTTTTCAAACTAATTAGGGAAATGTCTCTCTTTTAAAACTCAATTAAATCAAAATCGAGTTTAAAAAAAAAAAAAAAAAATTCTGAAGCCCTATAGTGTCGTTTTAAGGAGTCTATAGTGACGTTTTAAGAACCTATAGTGACGTTTTGTAACTCGACCTCCATGAACTCGAGTTATAGGCAATTTTTTTTTTCTTTACCTATAACTCAAGTTCATGAAGATCGAGTTACAAAACACCACTATAGGCTCTTTAAAAACACCACTATAGGACCTAACTCGATTTATCTCAAATCGAGTTTCAAAAAAAGGGCATTTCCCTAATTAGTTTGGAAAAAGGAGCAAAACGCTACATAATTTGTTCTAAAAGGGCATTTGCCCATTTTCTCCTCCATGATCTAGGATGTAGGGTTTCATTCTCTTAGAGAAATTGAGGTTGGGCGGAAAACTAGTCTCCAACCAAAGTATTTACTGTAATTTTCCTTCATCTGAACTTCATCCACCTTCACAACCAAACATAAAAGAATTAATGCTTTAAAAACTTAAAAGAATTCCTAACAACTTATTGTGTATCAAATGGCTAATTAGTGTCTTATCTAATTGTCTTATTTTATAATAATATATATGCATTATATCTCTCATAATATGTTATAACGAAATTAACGTATTGTGTGATAGAGATTTTCTCTTTATTTTGGGGGCCATAAGCAAGCACGTGAGAACTAAAACAACTTTGCAAGCCCATGATTCTTAGGAGACCTATAGCTGTATGCACCTGAATATATGAATTCTAGAAAGCCTGTTTTTGGGGGGAGGGGGGGGGGGGGGGGAATGTTAAAATGCACTTGAATATATGAATTCTAGAAAGCCTGTTTTTGGGGGGAGGGGGTGGGGGGGGGGGGAATGTTAAAATGCACTTGAATATATGAATTCTAGAAAGCCTGTTTTTGGGGGGAGGGGTGGGGGGGAATGTTAAAATGCAAAACTAATCTTCTAAGTCTTTTCGAATTTCATTTCAGTCCTCTAACTTTCAAATTTATTCAATTAAGGGTTTTTCATCAACTTTTGTTATATGTTGTGGTTAATTTTTTAATTTTATAAATTTTCTTCAAATTTTTTAAATTAAAAAAAATCAATTAATGATTGAAAAATATTTCAATTTTTTAAAAGTTAACGGAAATACCTTAATTGAATAAATTTAAAACTTAAAAGAGTGAAATAAACAAAAGTAAAATTAAATGATCGAAATAAAACCTGAAGAATGTTAAAAAGTCAGTTTTTTATTTTAGTCAAAAAAAAAAAAAAAAACTTGTTGGCTGATTTTCCAACCTCGCTCAACTACACTTGTGCCAATAATTCTTTTCTTAGTTACCTATAACCAATACAATTTCCGATAATCATACCCTTTATGTGACTCCATGCATGTCCGCACGTGACTTGGGCCTAAATTCCAGACTGAATTTCTAACACCATTGATGTCATGTCAACGTGTGAATGACCTGAAAATGAAAATCTTCACCTTATATGCATATATGATAATAATATGTTCATAATATGGTAGCAAAAACATGGCGATAATGATTTGATTTTGAAAAGTAACGTCATTTTCAAATGTACAGACCACGGAGAGACCTTGTACATCTTTTAGCATTAATTAGCACGTACGACACTCTTCTACACAGACTTCAAATAATCAAACCCCACAACTAATAATGCACCTAGGACCACTCATTGAAGTTTACATAACACAAACATAAAACTGAGAGATGAGAGGAAAAACCGAAGGCAAAGTTGTTGTTGTTGTTATTTGTAGTATTTTATTTTTAGGGTAAGAGCACATATTAAGTTTTTTATTTTCAAAAATATTTTTTGAAGAATTGAAAAAATTGTCATTACTTTTTCAATTCTCAAGAAATTTTTTTTAAAAATAAAAATTAATGTGTGTCTTTAAAACACACATTAGTAAAATCCTTATTTTTATGAAGCATCGAGATAAAATACAGGACAGAAGTCCGTAGGGGATGATGGGTTGTGTCATGGCATTAATTTGTTCTCTGAAGTCTGATCTATCAGACTTTGAAGTACCATAAATTTTTTGGAAAAATAAACTCCGCTATAAGGATATTGATACAAGAAATTTTTTAGAATATTAAAAAAAAAAAAAGGAAAAAGTAATTGATTTCTTTTAATAACTTTTTATGCATGCTCTTAGGGCATATGTCAATAAATTATTTAAAAAATATATACAGGAAAATGAAAAAGTGACTAATTTTTATTGTAGTTTTTTCAATTTTTCATAAAAAAATTTCTTAAAATAGATGATTAATTAATTTATGCCCTAGAGACATATGTTAACCAGACCATTTTCATAAAATATTATAAACTTTTCTAAAATGATTTATTTATAAATACTCTAAAGACACGGTTAACTAGGTCCTAAATTTTTTATCAATGCTATTGGTCGTTTTACACATCTATGTCATAGGGAGGTGAGGCTAAATGTGGATTTGCTTGACTTAAGCTCATATGTGTCTCTTCAAACTTCAATGGGATATGATTATGATGCGCACATGATGTGAAACTGGGTCTAAGACTCTAAGGCCCTATTGTTGGAAGCATAGGATTGGGATTGCGATTTGTAGTTTGGTACTTATAAATAACCAATTTTCACATTTGGGATGAATTTTTTTTAAGGATAATTTAAACTGAAAGAGCTGATAAGGGTAACCCTGAAAGTTTGATAAACTCGTTCACATGAAGCAAAGCTGATGGTCCTGATGAACTCGACGACCTTGCTTGTGCCTTCATAAACGACGACACCATAGAGCCGACGGTAGCACCACAAGGCTGACGGGTGCGCCGTCGAGATCAACGACACTTGAATAAGATGACCAGAATGCATAGACAGGATAAGAAGCTAACCGAAGGAAGATGAAGGAGATAAGTAAACCTTTGACGAGTCTGACATGGTCTTACTTGGCCTCCACGCACTCGAAACCGAGAACCTTGGCTCAACGACTTCCTG